>NW_028125073.1:0-133726 GCF_965194825.1 Balaenoptera physalus
TAATTCCCCATGACGTCTCGCCTCACTGTCTTCCAAGGCCACTCTCATCAAAATGCTCCATGATCTGTGTCAGCACAATATTGCATGACACTTGTCATCACAATGCTCCATGATGCCTGTCATCACAATGCTCCATGAATTTGTTATCACAATGCTCCAGGACCAGTTTCATCACAATACTCCATCCACCTTTTCATCACAGTGCACAATGAAACCTTTCATTACAATGCTCCATGACACTTGTCATCACAATGCTCAACGGCCTTTATCGTCACAATGCTCCCAGGCACTTTTCATCACGATGTTCCATGAAAACTTACATCACTTTGCTCCACGACCATTGTCATCACAATAGTCCATACCCTTGTCAACACAATGCTGCATAATCCCTGTCATCACAATTCTCCTTGACTGCTGTCATCACGATAATCCAGGACAATTTTCATAACAATGGTTCATTCCCCCAGTCATCTCAGTGCTCCATGATACCTTTCATCACAATTCCTAGATGATCAATGTCATCACAAGGCCCCATGACACCTGTCATCACAATTCGCTATGACCCTTGTCATCACAATACTCGATGAACCGTGTCATCACAGTGTTCCAGGGCACATGTCATCACAATGATCCATGACGACTTTCATCACAATGCTCCAATACACCTGTCATCACAATGCTCCATGGCCCCTGTTATCATATTGCTCCATGATCACTTTCATCACAATGATCCATGACCAATGTCACCACCATTCCTAATGACGCCTGTCATCTCAATGCTCCATGGCACCTTCATCACAATGCTCCATGAACCCATTCATCACAATGTTCCCTGTCCTTTTCATCACAATGTTCCATGGGCCCTGTCATCACAATGCTCCATGCGCTTGTCATCAAAATGCTCCAGAACTCTTGTCATCATAATGCTCCATGCCAGTCTCATCAAAATGCCCCATGACACTTGTCATCACAATGCTCCACGTCATTTGTCATCACAATGCTCCATGACCCTTGTCATAACAATGGTCCATGGCCTTGTCATCACAATGTTCCATGGCCTCTGACATCACTATGCTCTATGGTTTTTCTCATCACAATGCTCTTTGACCCCTGTCATCACAATGCTTGATGACCATTGTCATCACAATGCTCCAAGAACCCTGTCATCACAATGCTCCATGCCGTTGACATCACAATGCTCCATGGCCCTTGTAATTAGAATGCTCCATGCCCTTGTCATCACAATGCTCCAGAACACTTGTGATCATAATACGCCTTTCCTGTGTCATCCCATTGCTCAACGACCCTTGTCATCAAAATATTCCTTGTCCTTTGTCATCACAGTGCTCCATGATACCTTTAATCAAAATTCTACATGACAACTGTCATCACAATGCAAGATGACCAATGTCATCACAAGGCCCCATGACACGTGTCATCACAATTCGCCTTGGCCCTGGACATCTCAATGCTGTATGAACCGTGTCATCACTAGGTTCCAGGACACTTGTCATCACAATGCTCCATGAACTCTGTTATCTCAATGTTCCATGGCCTTTGTATTCACAATGCTCCATTGTCCTGATAATCGCATTGCTCCATGAACACTTTCATCACAATGCTCCTTGACCACTGTCACCCTAATTCCCCATGACGTCTCGCCTCACTGTCTTCCAAGGCCACTCTCATCAAAATGCTCCATGATCTGTGTCAGCACAATATTGCATGACACTTGTCATCACAATGCTCCATGATGCCTGTCATCACAATGCTCCATGAATTTGTTATCACAATGCTCCAGGACCAGTTTCATCACAATACTCCATCCCCCTTTTCATCACAGTGCACAATGAAACCTTTCATTACAATGCTCCATGACACTTGTCATCACAATGCTCAACGGCCTTTATCGTCACAATGCTCCCAGGCACTTTTCATCACGATGTTCCATGAAAACTTACATCACTTTGCTCCACGACCATTGTCATCACAATAGTCCATACCCTTGTCAACACAATGCTGCATAATCCCTGTCATCACAATTCTCCTTGACTGCTGTCATCACGATAATCCAGGACAATTTTCATAACAATGGTTCATTCCCCCAGTCATCTCAGTGCTCCATGATACCTTTCATCACAATTCCTAGATGATCAATGTCATCACAAGGCCCCATGACACCTGTCATCACAATTCGCTATGACCCTTGTCATCACAATACTCGATGAACCGTGTCATCACAGTGTTCCAGGGCACATGTCATCACAATGATCCATGACGACTTTCATCACAATGCTCCAATACACCTGTCATCACAATGCTCCATGGCCCCTGTTATCATATTGCTCCATGATCACTTTCATCACAATGATCCATGACCAATGTCATCACCATTCCTAATGACGCCTGTCATCTCAATGCTCCATGGCACCTTCATCACAATGCTCCATGAACCCATTCATCACAATGTTCCCTGTCCTTTTCATCACAATGTTCCATGGGCCCTGTCATCACAATGCTCCATGCGCTTGTCATCAAAATGCTCCAGAACTCTTGTCATCATAATGCTCCATGCCAGTGTCATCAAAATGCCCCATGACACTTGTCATCACAATGCTCCACGTCATTTGTCATCACAATGCTCCATGACCCTTGTCATAACAATGGTCCATGGCCTTGTCATCACAATGTTCCATGGCCTCTGACATCACTATGCTCTATGGTTTTTCTCATCACAATGCTCTTTGACCCCTGTCATCACAATGCTTGATGACCATTGTCATCACAATGCTCCAAGAACCCTGTCATCACAATGCTCCATGCCGTTGACATCACAATGCTCCATGGCCCTTGTAATTAGAATGCTCCATGCCCTTGTCATCACAATGCTCCAGAACACTTGTGATCATAATACGCCTTTCCTGTGTCATCCCATTGCTCAACGACCCTTGTCATCAAAATATTCCTTGTCCTTTGTCATCACAGTGCTCCATGATACCTTTAATCAAAATTCTACATGACAACTGTCATCACAATGCAAGATGACCAATGTCATCACAAGGCCCCATGACACGTGTCATCACAATTCGCCTTGGCCCTTGACATCTCAATGCTGTATGAACCGTGTCATCACTAGGTTCCAGGACACTTGTCATCACAATGCTCCATGAACTCTGTTATCTCAATGTTCCATGGCCTTTGTATTCACAATGCTCCATTGTCCTGATAATCGCATTGCTCCATGAACACTTTCATCACAATGCTCCTTGACCACTGTCACCCTAATTCCCCATGACGTCTCGCCTCACTGTCTTCCAAGGCCACTCTCATCAAAATGCTCCATGATCTGTGTCAGCACAATATTGCATGACACTTGTCATCACAATGCTCCATGATGCCTGTCATCACAATGCTCCATGAATTTGTTATCACAATGCTCCAGGACCAGGTTCATCACAATACTCCATCCCCCTTTTCATCACAGTGCACAATGAAACCTTTCATTACAATGCTCCATGACACTTGTCATCACAATGCTCAATGGCCTTTATCGTCACAATGCTCCCAGGCACTTTTCATCACGATGTTCCATGAAAACTTACATCACTTTGCTCCACGACCATTGTCATCACAATAGTCCATACCCTTGTCAACACAATGCTGCATAATCCCTGTCATCACAATTCTCCTTGACTGCTGTCATCACGATAATCCAGGACAATTTTCATAACAATGGTTCATTCCCCCAGTCATCTCAGTGCTCCATGATACCTTTCATCACAATTCCTAGATGATCAATGTCATCACAAGGCCCCATGACACCTGTCATCACAATTTGCTATGACCCTTGTCATCACAATACTCGATGAACCGTGTCATCACAGTGTTCCAGGGCACATGTCATCACAATGATCCATGACGACTTTCATCACAATGCTCCAATACACCTGTCATCACAATGCTCCATGGCCCCTGTTATCATATTGCTCCATGATCACTTTCATCACAATGATCCATGACCAATGTCATCACCATTCCTAATGACGCCTGTCATCTCAATGCTCCATGGCACCTTCATCACAATGCTCCATGAACCCATTCATCACAATGTTCCCTGTCCTTTTCATCACAATGTTCCATGGGCCCTGTCATCACAATGCTCCATGCGCTTGTCATCAAAATGCTCCAGAACTCTTGTCATCATAATGCTCCATGCCAATGTCATCAAAATGCCCCATGACACTTGTCATCACAATGCTCCACGTCATTTGTCATCACAATGCTCCATGACCCTTGTCATAACAATGGTCCATGGCCTTGTCATCACAATGTTCCATGGCCTCTGACATCACTATGCTCTATGGTTTTTCTCATCACAATGCTCTTTGACCCCTCTCATCACAATGCTTGATGACCATTGTCATCACAATGCTCCAAGCACCCTGTCATCACAATGCTCCATGCCGTTGACATCACAATGCTCCATGGCCCTTGTAATTAGAATGCTCCATGCCCTTGTCATCACAATGCTCCAGAACACTTGTGATCATAATACGCCTTTCCTGTGTCATCCCATTGCTCAATGACCCTTGTCATCAAAATAGTCCTTGTCCTTTGTCATCACAGTGCTCCATGATACCTTTAATCAAAATTCTACATGACAACTGTCATCACAATGCAAGATGACCAATGTCATCACAAGGCCCCATGACACGTGTCATCACAATTCGCCTTGGCCCTGGACATCTCAATGCTGTATGAACCGTGTCATCACTAGGTTCCAGGACACTTGTCATCACAATGCTCCATGAACTCTGTTATCTCAATGTTCCATGGCCTTTGTATTCACAATGCTCCATTGTCCTGATAATCGCATTGCTCCATGAACACTTTCATCACAATGCTCCTTGACCACTGTCACCCTAATTCCCCATGACGTCTCGCCTCACTGTCTTCCAAGGCCACTCTCATCAAAATGCTCCATGATCTGTGTCAGCACAATATTGCATGACACTTGTCATCACAATGCTCCATGATGCCTGTCATCACAATGCTCCATGATTTTGTTATCACAGTGCTCCAGGACCAGTTTCATCACAATACTCCATCCCCCTTTTCATCACAGTGCACAATGAAACCTTTCATTACAATGCTCCATGACACTTGTCATCACAATGCTCAACGGCCTTTATCGTCACAATGCTCCCAGGCACTTTTCATCACGATGTTCCATGAAAACTTACATCACTTTGCTCCACGACCATTGTCATCACAATAGTCCATACCCTTGTCAACACAATGCTGCATAATCCCTGTCATCACAATTCTCCTTGACTGCTGTCATCACGATAATCCAGGACAATTTTCATAACAATGGTTCATTCCCCCAGTCATCTCAGTGCTCCATGATACCTTTCATCACAATTCCTAGATGATCAATGTCATCACAAGGCCCCATGACACCTGTCATCACAATTCGCTATGACCCTTGTCATCACAATACTCGATGAACCGTGTCATCACAGTGTTCCAGGGCACATGTCATCACAATGATCCATGACGACTTTCATCACAATGCTCCAATACACCTGTCATCACAATGCTCCATGGCCCCTGTTATCATATTGCTCCATGATCACTTTCATCACAATGATCCATGACCAATGTCACCACCATTCCTAATGACGCCTGTCATCTCAATGCTCCATGGCACCTTCATCACAATGCTCCATGAACCCATTCATCACAATGTTCCCTGTCCTTTTCATCACAATGTTCCATGGGCCCTGTCATCACAATGCTCCATGCGCTTGTCATCAAAATGCTCCAGAACTCTTGTCATCATAATGCTCCATGCCAGTCTCATCAAAATGCCCCATGACACTTGTCATCACAATGCTCCACGTCATTTGTCATCACAATGCTCCATGACCCTTGTCATAACAATGGTCCATGGCCTTGTCATCACAATGTTCCATGGCCTCTGACTTCACTATGCTCTATGGTTTTTCTCATCACAATGCTCTTTGACCCCTGTCACCACAATGCTTGATGACCATTGTCATCACAATGCTCCAAGAACCCTGTCATCACAATGCTCCATGCCGTTGACATCACAATGCTCCATGGCCCTTGTAATTAGAATGCTCCATGCCCTTGTCATCACAATGCTCCAGAACACTTGTGATCATAATACGCCTTTCCTGTGTCATCCCATTGCTCAACGACCCTTGTCATCAAAATATTCCTTGTCCTTTGTCATCACAGTGCTCCATGATACCTTTAATCAAAATTCTACATGACAACTGTCATCACAATGCAAGATGACCAATGTCATCACAAGGCCCCATGACACGTGTCATCACAATTCGCCTTGGCCCTGGACATCTCAATGCTGTATGAACCGTGTCATCACTAGGTTCCAGGACACTTGTCATCACAATGCTCCATGAACTCTGTTATCTCAATGTTCCATGGCCTTTGTATTCACAATGCTCCATTGTCCTGATAATCGCATTGCTCCATGAACACTTTCATCACAATGCTCCTTGACCACTGTCACCCTAATTCCCCATGACGTCTCGCCTCACTGTCTTCCAAGGCCACTCTCATCAAAATGCTCCATGATCTGTGTCAGCACAATATTGCATGACACTTGTCATCACAATGCTCCATGATGCCTGTCATCACAATGCTCCATGATTTTGTTATCACAGTGCTCCAGGACCAGTTTCATCACAATACTCCATCCCCCTTTTCATCACAGTGCACAATGAAACCTTTCATTACAATGCTCCATGACACTTGTCATCACAATGCTCAACGGCCTTTATCGTCACAATGCTCCCAGGCACTTTTCATCACGATGTTCCATGAAAACTTACATCACTTTGCTCCACGACCATTGTCATCACAATAGTCCATACCCTTGTCAACACAATGCTGCATAATCCCTGTCATCACAATTCTCCTTGACTGCTGTCATCACGATAATCCAGGACAATTTTCATAACAATGGTTCATTCCCCCAGTCATCTCAGTGCTCCATGATACCTTTCATCACAATTCCTAGATGATCAATGTCATCACAAGGCCCCATGACACCTGTCATCACAATTCGCTATGACCCTTGTCATCACAATACTCGATGAACCGTGTCATCACAGTGTTCCAGGGCACATGTCATCACAATGATCCATGACGACTTTCATCACAATGCTCCAATACACCTGTCATCACAATGCTCCATGGCCCCTGTTATCATATTGCTCCATGATCACTTTCATCACAATGATCCATGACCAATGTCACCACCATTCCTAATGACGCCTGTCATCTCAATGCTCCATGGCACCTTCATCACAATGCTCCATGAACCCATTCATCACAATGTTCCCTGTCCTTTTCATCACAATGTTCCATGGGCCCTGTCATCACAATGCTCCATGCGCTTGTCATCAAAATGCTCCAGAACTCTTGTCATCATAATGCTCCATGCCAGTCTCATCAAAATGCCCCATGACACTTGTCATCACAATGCTCCACGTCATTTGTCATCACAATGCTCCATGACCCTTGTCATAACAATGGTCCATGGCCTTGTCATCACAATGTTCCATGGCCTCTGACTTCACTATGCTCTATGGTTTTTCTCATCACAATGCTCTTTGACCCCTGTCACCACAATGCTTGATGACCATTGTCATCACAATGCTCCAAGAACCCTGTCATCACAATGCTCCATGCCGTTGACATCACAATGCTCCATGGCCCTTGTAATTAGAATGCTCCATGCCCTTGTCATCACAATGCTCCAGAACACTTGTGATCATAATACGCCTTTCCTGTGTCATCCCATTGCTCAACGACCCTTGTCATCAAAATATTCCTTGTCCTTTGTCATCACAGTGCTCCATGATACCTTTAATCAAAATTCTACATGACAACTGTCATCACAATGCAAGATGACCAATGTCATCACAAGGCCCCATGACACGTGTCATCACAATTCGCCTTGGCCCTGGACATCTCAATGCTGTATGAACCGTGTCATCACTAGGTTCCAGGACACTTGTCATCACAATGCTCCATGAACTCTGTTATCTCAATGTTCCATGGCCTTTGTATTCACAATGCTCCATTGTCCTGATAATCGCATTGCTCCATGAACACTTTCATCACAATGCTCCTTGACCACTGTCACCCTAATTCCCCATGACGTCTCGCCTCACTGTCTTCCAAGGCCACTCTCATCAAAATGCTCCATGATCTGTGTCAGCACAATATTGCATGACACTTGTCATCACAATGCTCCATGATGCCTGTCATCACAATGCTCCATGAATTTGTTATCACAGTGCTCCAGGACCAGTTTCATCACAATACTCCATCCCCCTTTTCATCACAGTGCACAATGAAACCTTTCATTACAATGCTCCATGACACTTGTCATCACAATGCTCAACGGCCTTTATCGTCACAATGCTCCCAGGCACTTTTCATCACGATGTTCCATGAAAACTTACATCACTTTGCTCCACGACCATTGTCATCACAATAGTCCATACCCTTGTCAACACAATGCTGCATAATCCCTGTCATCACAATTCTCCTTGACTGCTGTCATCACGATAATCCAGGACAATTTTCATAACAATGGTTCATTCCCCCAGTCATCTCAGTGCTCCATGATACCTTTCATCACAATTCCTAGATGATCAATGTCATCACAAGGCCCCATGACACCTGTCATCACAATTCGCTATGACCCTTGTCATCACAATACTCGATGAACCGTGTCATCACAGTGTTCCAGGGCACATGTCATCACAATGATCCATGACGACTTTCATCACAATGCTCCAATACACCTGTCATCACAATGCTCCATGGCCCCTGTTATCATATTGCTCCATGATCACTTTCATCACAATGATCCATGACCAATGTCACCACCATTCCTAATGACGCCTGTCATCTCAATGCTCCATGGCACCTTCATCACAATGCTCCATGAACCCATTCATCACAATGTTCCCTGTCCTTTTCATCACAATGTTCCATGGGCCCTGTCATCACAATGCTCCATGCGCTTGTCATCAAAATGCTCCAGAACTCTTGTCATCATAATGCTCCATGCCAGTCTCATCAAAATGCCCCATGACACTTGTCATCACAATGCTCCACGTCATTTGTCATCACAATGCTCGATGACCCTTGTCATAACAATGGTCCATGGCCTTGTCATCACAATGTTCCATGGCCTCTGACTTCACTATGCTCTATGGTTTTTCTCATCACAATGCTCTTTGACCCCTGTCACCACAATGCTTGATGACCATTGTCATCACAATGCTCCAAGAACCCTGTCATCACAATGCTCCATGCCGTTGACATCACAATGCTCCATGGCCCTTGTAATTAGAATGCTCCATGCCCTTGTCATCACAATGCTCCAGAACACTTGTGATCATAATACGCCTTTCCTGTGTCATCCCATTGCTCAACGACCCTTGTCATCAAAATATTCCTTGTCCTTTGTCATCACAGTGCTCCATGATACCTTTAATCAAAATTCTACATGACAACTGTCATCACAATGCAAGATGACCAATGTCATCACAAGGCCCCATGACACGTGTCATCACAATTCGCCTTGGCCCTTGACATCTCAATGCTGTATGAACCGTGTCATCACTAGGTTCCAGGACACTTGTCATCACAATGCTCCATGAACTCTGTTATCTCAATGTTCCATGGCCTTTGTATTCACAATGCTCCATTGTCCTGATAATCGCATTGCTCCATGAACACTTTCATCACAATGCTCCTTGACCACTGTCACCCTAATTCCCCATGACGTCTCGCCTCACTGTCTTCCAAGGCCACTCTCATCAAAATGCTCCATGATCTGTGTCAGCACAATATTGCATGACACTTGTCATCACAATGCTCCATGATGCCTGTCATCACAATGCTCCATGAATTTGTTATCACAATGCTCCAGGACCAGTTTCATCACAATACTCCATCCCCCTTTTCATCACAGTGCACAATGAAACCTTTCATTACAATGCTCCATGACACTTGTCATCACAATGCTCAACGGCCTTTATCGTCACAATGCTCCCAGGCACTTTTCATCACGATGTTCCATGAAAACTTACATCACTTTGCTCCACGACCATTGTCATCACAATAGTCCATACCCTTGTCAACACAATGCTGCATAATCCCTGTCATCACAATTCTCCTTGACTGCTGTCATCACGATAATCCAGGACAATTTTCATAACAATGGTTCATTCCCCCAGTCATCTCAGTGCTCCATGATACCTTTCATCACAATTCCTAGATGATCAATGTCATCACAAGGCCCCATGACACCTGTCATCACAATTCGCTATGACCCTTGTCATCACAATACTCGATGAACCGTGTCATCACAGTGTTCCAGGGCACATGTCATCACAATGATCCATGACGACTTTCATCACAATGCTCCAATACACCTGTCATCACAATGCTCCATGGCCCCTGTTATCATATTGCTCCATGATCACTTTCATCACAATGATCCATGACCAATGTCACCACCATTCCTAATGACGCCTGTCATCTCAATGCTCCATGGCACCTTCATCACAATGCTCCATGAACCCATTCATCACAATGTTCCCTGTCCTTTTCATCACAATGTTCCATGGGCCCTGTCATCACAATGCTCCATGCGCTTGTCATCAAAATGCTCCAGAACTCTTGTCATCATAATGCTCCATGCCAGTCTCATCAAAATGCCCCATGACACTTGTCATCACAATGCTCCACGTCATTTGTCATCACAATGCTCCATGACCCTTGTCATAACAATGGTCCATGGCCTTGTCATCACAATGTTCCATGGCCTCTGACATCACTATGCTCTATGGTTTTTCTCATCACAATGCTCTTTGACCCCTGTCATCACAATGCTTGATGACCATTGTCATCACAATGCTCCAAGAACCCTGTCATCACAATGCTCCATGCCGTTGACATCACAATGCTCCATGGCCCTTGTAATTAGAATGCTCCATGCCCTTGTCATCACAATGCTCCAGAACACTTGTGATCATAATACGCCTTTCCTGTGTCATCCCATTGCTCAACGACCCTTGTCATCAAAATATTCCTTGTCCTTTGTCATCACAGTGCTCCATGATACCTTTAATCAAAATTCTACATGACAACTGTCATCACAATGCAAGATGACCAATGTCATCACAAGGCCCCATGACACGTGTCATCACAATTCGCCTTGGCCCTTGACATCTCAATGCTGTATGAACCGTGTCATCACTAGGTTCCAGGACACTTGTCATCACAATGCTCCATGAACTCTGTTATCTCAATGTTCCATGGCCTTTGTATTCACAATGCTCCATTGTCCTGATAATCGCATTGCTCCATGAACACTTTCATCACAATGCTCCTTGACCACTGTCACCCTAATTCCCCATGACGTCTCGCCTCACTGTCTTCCAAGGCCACTCTCATCAAAATGCTCCATGATCTGTGTCAGCACAATATTGCATGACACTTGTCATCACAATGCTCCATGATGCCTGTCATCACAATGCTCCATGAATTTGTTATCACAATGCTCCAGGACCAGTTTCATCACAATACTCCATCCCCCTTTTCATCACAGTGCACAATGAAACCTTTCATTACAATGCTCCATGACACTTGTCATCACAATGCTCAACGGCCTTTATCGTCACAATGCTCCCAGGCACTTTTCATCACGATGTTCCATGAAAACTTACATCACTTTGCTCCACGACCATTGTCATCACAATAGTCCATACCCTTGTCAACACAATGCTGCATAATCCCTGTCATCACAATTCTCCTTGACTGCTGTCATCACGATAATCCAGGACAATTTTCATAACAATGGTTCATTCCCCCAGTCATCTCAGTGCTCCATGATACCTTTCATCACAATTCCTAGATGATCAATGTCATCACAAGGCCCCATGACACCTGTCATCACAATTCGCTATGACCCTTGTCATCACAATACTCGATGAACCGTGTCATCACAGTGTTCCAGGGCACATGTCATCACAATGATCCATGACGACTTTCATCACAATGCTCCAATACACCTGTCATCACAATGCTCCATGGCCCCTGTTATCATATTGCTCCATGATCACTTTCATCACAATGATCCATGACCAATGTCACCACCATTCCTAATGACGCCTGTCATCTCAATGCTCCATGGCACCTTCATCACAATGCTCCATGAACCCATTCATCACAATGTTCCCTGTCCTTTTCATCACAATGTTCCATGGGCCCTGTCATCACAATGCTCCATGCGCTTGTCATCAAAATGCTCCAGAACTCTTGTCATCATAATGCTCCATGCCAGTCTCATCAAAATGCCCCATGACACTTGTCATCACAATGCTCCACGTCATTTGTCATCACAATGCTCGATGACCCTTGTCATAACAATGGTCCATGGCCTTGTCATCACAATGTTCCATGGCCTCTGACATCACTATGCTCTATGGTTTTTCTCATCACAATGCTCTTTGACCCCTGTCACCACAATGCTTGATGACCATTGTCATCACAATGCTCCAAGAACCCTGTCATCACAATGCTCCATGCCGTTGACATCACAATGCTCCATGGCCCTTGTAATTAGAATGCTCCATGCCCTTGTCATCACAATGCTCCAGAACACTTGTGATCATAATACGCCTTTCCTGTGTCATCCCATTGCTCAACGACCCTTGTCATCAAAATATTCCTTGTCCTTTGTCATCACAGTGCTCCATGATACCTTTAATCAAAATTCTACATGACAACTGTCATCACAATGCAAGATGACCAATGTCATCACAAGGCCCCATGACACGTGTCATCACAATTCGCCTTGGCCCTTGACATCTCAATGCTGTATGAACCGTGTCATCACTAGGTTCCAGGACACTTGTCATCACAATGCTCCATGAACTCTGTTATCTCAATGTTCCATGGCCTTTGTATTCACAATGCTCCATTGTCCTGATAATCGCATTGCTCCATGAACACTTTCATCACAATGCTCCTTGACCACTGTCACCCTAATTCCCCATGACGTCTCGCCTCACTGTCTTCCAAGGCCACTCTCATCAAAATGCTCCATGATCTGTGTCAGCACAATATTGCATGACACTTGTCATCACAATGCTCCATGATGCCTGTCATCACAATGCTCCATGAATTTGTTATCACAATGCTCCAGGACCAGTTTCATCACAATACTCCATCCCCCTTTTCATCACAGTGCACAATGAAACCTTTCATTACAATGCTCCATGACACTTGTCATCACAATGCTCAACGGCCTTTATCGTCACAATGCTCCCAGGCACTTTTCATCACGATGTTCCATGAAAACTTACATCACTTTGCTCCACGACCATTGTCATCACAATAGTCCATACCCTTGTCAACACAATGCTGCATAATCCCTGTCATCACAATTCTCCTTGACTGCTGTCATCACGATAATCCAGGACAATTTTCATAACAATGGTTCATTCCCCCAGTCATCTCAGTGCTCCATGATACCTTTCATCACAATTCCTAGATGATCAATGTCATCACAAGGCCCCATGACACCTGTCATCACAATTCGCTATGACCCTTGTCATCACAATACTCGATGAACCGTGTCATCACAGTGTTCCAGGGCACATGTCATCACAATGATCCATGACGACTTTCATCACAATGCTCCAATACACCTGTCATCACAATGCTCCATGGCCCCTGTTATCATATTGCTCCATGATCACTTTCATCACAATGATCCATGACCAATGTCACCACCATTCCTAATGACGCCTGTCATCTCAATGCTCCATGGCACCTTCATCACAATGCTCCATGAACCCATTCATCACAATGTTCCCTGTCCTTTTCATCACAATGTTCCATGGGCCCTGTCATCACAATGCTCCATGCGCTTGTCATCAAAATGCTCCAGAACTCTTGTCATCATAATGCTCCATGCCAGTCTCATCAAAATGCCCCATGACACTTGTCATCACAATGCTCCACGTCATTTGTCATCACAATGCTCCATGACCCTTGTCATAACAATGGTCCATGGCCTTGTCATCACAATGTTCCATGGCCTCTGACATCACTATGCTCTATGGTTTTTCTCATCACAATGCTCTTTGACCCCTGTCATCACAATGCTTGATGACCATTGTCATCACAATGCTCCAAGAACCCTGTCATCACAATGCTCCATGCCGTTGACATCACAATGCTCCATGGCCCTTGTAATTAGAATGCTCCATGCCCTTGTCATCACAATGCTCCAGAACACTTGTGATCATAATACGCCTTTCCTGTGTCATCCCATTGCTCAACGACCCTTGTCATCAAAATATTCCTTGTCCTTTGTCATCACAGTGCTCCATGATACCTTTAATCAAAATTCTACATGACAACTGTCATCACAATGCAAGATGACCAATGTCATCACAAGGCCCCATGACACGTGTCATCACAATTCGCCTTGGCCCTTGACATCTCAATGCTGTATGAACCGTGTCATCACTAGGTTCCAGGACACTTGTCATCACAATGCTCCATGAACTCTGTTATCTCAATGTTCCATGGCCTTTGTATTCACAATGCTCCATTGTCCTGATAATCGCATTGCTCCATGAACACTTTCATCACAATGCTCCTTGACCACTGTCACCCTAATTCCCCATGACGTCTCGCCTCACTGTCTTCCAAGGCCACTCTCATCAAAATGCTCCATGATCTGTGTCAGCACAATATTGCATGACACTTGTCATCACAATGCTCCATGATGCCTGTCATCACAATGCTCCATGAATTTGTTATCACAATGCTCCAGGACCAGTTTCATCACAATACTCCATCCCCCTTTTCATCACAGTGCACAATGAAACCTTTCATTACAATGCTCCATGACACTTGTCATCACAATGCTCAACGGCCTTTATCGTCACAATGCTCCCAGGCACTTTTCATCACGATGTTCCATGAAAACTTACATCACTTTGCTCCACGACCATTGTCATCACAATAGTCCATACCCTTGTCAACACAATGCTGCATAATCCCTGTCATCACAATTCTCCTTGACTGCTGTCATCACGATAATCCAGGACAATTTTCATAACAATGGTTCATTCCCCCAGTCATCTCAGTGCTCCATGATACCTTTCATCACAATTCCTAGATGATCAATGTCATCACAAGGCCCCATGACACCTGTCATCACAATTTGCTATGACCCTTGTCATCACAATACTCGATGAACCGTGTCATCACAGTGTTCCAGGGCACATGTCATCACAATGATCCATGACGACTTTCATCACAATGCTCCAATACACCTGTCATCACAATGCTCCATGGCCCCTGTTATCATATTGCTCCATGATCACTTTCATCACAATGATCCATGACCAATGTCATCACCATTCCTAATGACGCCTGTCATCTCAATGCTCCATGGCACCTTCATCACAATGCTCCATGAACCCATTCATCACAATGTTCCCTGTCCTTTTCATCACAATGTTCCATGGGCCCTGTCATCACAATGCTCCATGCGCTTGTCATCAAAATGCTCCAGAACTCTTGTCATCATAATGCTCCATGCCAATGTCATCAAAATGCCCCATGACACTTGTCATCACAATGCTCCACGTCATTTGTCATCACAATGCTCCATGACCCTTGTCATAAGAATGGTCCATGGCCTTGTCATCACAATGTTCCATGGCCTCTGACATCACTATGCTCTATGGTTTTTCTCATCACAATGCTCTTTGACCCCTGTCATCACAATGCTTGATGACCATTGTCATCACAATGCTCCAAGAACCCTGTCATCACAATGCTCCATGCCGTTGACATCACAATGCTCCATGGCCCTTGTAATTAGAATGCTCCATGCCCTTGTCATCACAATGCTCCAGAACACTTGTGATCATAATACGCCTTTCCTGTGTCATCCCATTGCTCAATGACCCTTGTCATCAAAATATTCCTTGTCCTTTGTCATCACAGTGCTCCATGATACCTTTAATCAAAATTCTACATGACAACTGTCATCACAATGCAAGATGACCAATGTCATCACAAGGCCCCATGACACGTGTCATCACAATTCGCCTTGGCCCTTGACATCTCAATGCTGTATGAACCGTGTCATCACTAGGTTCCAGGACACTTGTCATCACAATGCTCCATGAACTCTGTTATCTCAATGTTCCATGGCCTTTGTATTCACAATGCTCCATTGTCCTGATAATCGCATTGCTCCATGAACACTTTCATCACAATGCTCCTTGACCACTGTCACCCTAATTCCCCATGACGTCTCGCCTCACTGTCTTCCAAGGCCACTCTCATCAAAATGCTCCATGATCTGTGTCAGCACAATATTGCATGACACTTGTCATCACAATGCTCCATGATGCCTGTCATCACAATGCTCCATGAATTTGTTATCACAATGCTCCAGGACCAGGTTCATCACAATACTCCATCCCCCTTTTCATCACAGTGCACAATGAAACCTTTCATTACAATGCTCCATGACACTTGTCATCACAATGCTCAACGGCCTTTATCGTCACAATGCTCCCAGGCACTTTTCATCACGATGTTCCATGAAAACTTACATCACTTTGCTCCACGACCATTGTCATCACAATAGTCCATACCCTTGTCAACACAATGCTGCATAATCCCTGTCATCACAATTCTCCTTGACTGCTGTCATCACGATAATCCAGGACAATTTTCATAACAATGGTTCATTCCCCCAGTCATCTCAGTGCTCCATGATACCTTTCATCACAATTCCTAGATGATCAATGTCATCACAAGGCCCCATGACACCTGTCATCACAATTTGCTATGACCCTTGTCATCACAATACTCGATGAACCGTGTCATCACAGTGTTCCAGGGCACATGTCATCACAATGATCCATGACGACTTTCATCACAATGCTCCAATACACCTGTCATCACAATGCTCCATGGCCCCTGTTATCATATTGCTCCATGATCACTTTCATCACAATGATCCATGACCAATGTCATCACCATTCCTAATGACGCCTGTCATCTCAATGCTCCATGGCACCTTCATCACAATGCTCCATGAACCCATTCATCACAATGTTCCCTGTCCTTTTCATCACAATGTTCCATGGGCCCTGTCATCACAATGCTCCATGCGCTTGTCATCAAAATGCTCCAGAACTCTTGTCATCATAATGCTCCATGCCAATGTCATCAAAATGCCCCATGACACTTGTCATCACAATGCTCCACGTCATTTGTCATCACAATGCTCCATGACCCTTGTCATAACAATGGTCCATGGCCTTGTCATCACAATGTTCCATGGCCTCTGACATCACTATGCTCTATGGTTTTTCTCATCACAATGCTCTTTGACCCCTCTCATCACAATGCTTGATGACCATTGTCATCACAATGCTCCAAGCACCCTGTCATCACAATGCTCCATGCCGTTGACATCACAATGCTCCATGGCCCTTGTAATTAGAATGCTCCATGCCCTTGTCATCACAATTCTCCAGAACACTTGTGATCATAATACGCCTTTCCTGTGTCATCCCACTGCTCAATGACCCTTGTCATCAAAATATTCCTTGTCCTTTGTCATCACAGTGCTCCATGATACCTTTAATCAAAATTCTACATGACAACTGTCATCACAATGCAAGATGACCAATGTCATCACAAGGCCCCATGACACGTGTCATCACAATTCGCCTTGGCCCTTGACATCTCAATGCTGTATGAACCGTGTCATCACTAGGTTCCAGGACACTTGTCATCACAATGCTCCATGAACTCTGTTATCTCAATGTTCCATGGCCTTTGTATTCACAATGCTCCATTGTCCTGATAATCGCATTGCTCCATGAACACTTTCATCACAATGCTCCTTGACCACTGTCACCCTAATTCCCCATGACGTCTCGCCTCACTGTCTTCCAAGGCCACTCTCATCAAAATGCTCCATGATCTGTGTCAGCACAATATTGCATGACACTTGTCATCACAATGCTCCATGATGCCTGTCATCACAATGCTCCATGAATTTGTTATCACAATGCTCCAGGACCAGGTTCATCACAATACTCCATCCCCCTTTTCATCACAGTGCACAATGAAACCTTTCATTACAATGCTCCATGACACTTGTCATCACAATGCTCAATGGCCTTTATCGTCACAATGCTCCCAGGCACTTTTCATCACGATGTTCCATGAAAACTTACATCACTTTGCTCCACGACCATTGTCATCACAATAGTCCATACCCTTGTCAACACAATGCTGCATAATCCCTGTCATCACAATTCTCCTTGACTGCTGTCATCACGATAATCCAGGACAATTTTCATAACAATGGTTCATTCCCCCAGTCATCTCAGTGCTCCATGATACCTTTCATCACAATTCCTAGATGATCAATGTCATCACAAGGCCCCATGACACCTGTCATCACAATTTGCTATGACCCTTGTCATCACAATACTCGATGAACCGTGTCATCACAGTGTTCCAGGGCACATGTCATCACAATGATCCATGACGACTTTCATCACAATGCTCCAATACACCTGTCATCACAATGCTCCATGGCCCCTGTTATCATATTGCTCCATGATCACTTTCATCACAATGATCCATGACCAATGTCATCACCATTCCTAATGACGCCTGTCATCTCAATGCTCCATGGCACCTTCATCACAATGCTCCATGAACCCATTCATCACAATGCTCCCTGTCCTTTTCATCACAATGTTCCATGGGCCCTGTCATCACAATGCTCCATGCGCTTGTCATCAAAATGCTCCAGAACTCTTGTCATCATAATGCTCCATGCCAATGTCATCAAAATGCCCCATGACACTTGTCATCACAATGCTCCACGTCATTTGTCATCACAATGCTCCATGACCCTTGTCATAAGAATGGTCCATGGCCTTGTCATCACAATGTTCCATGGCCTCTGACATCACTATGCTCTATGGTTTTTCTCATCACAATGCTCTTTGACCCCTGTCATCACAATGCTTGATGACCATTGTCATCACAATGCTCCAAGAACCCTGTCATCACAATGCTCCATGCCGTTGACATCACAATGCTCCATGGCCCTTGTAATTAGAATGCTCCATGCCCTTGTCATCACAATGCTCCAGAACACTTGTGATCATAATACGCCTTTCCTGTGTCATCCCATTGCTCAATGACCCTTGTCATCAAAATATTCCTTGTCCTTTGTCATCACAGTGCTCCATGATACCTTTAATCAAAATTCTACATGACAACTGTCATCACAATGCAAGATGACCAATGTCATCACAAGGCCCCATGACACGTGTCATCACAATTCGCCTTGGCCCTTGACATCTCAATGCTGTATGAACCGTGTCATCACTAGGTTCCAGGACACTTGTCATCACAATGCTCCATGAACTCTGTTATCTCAATGTTCCATGGCCTTTGTATTCACAATGCTCCATTGTCCTGATAATCGCATTGCTCCATGAACACTTTCATCACAATGCTCCTTGACCACTGTCACCCTAATTCCCCATGACGTCTCGCCTCACTGTCTTCCAAGGCCACTCTCATCAAAATGCTCCATGATCTGTGTCAGCACAATATTGCATGACACTTGTCATCACAATGCTCCATGATGCCTGTCATCACAATGCTCCATGAATTTGTTATCACAATGCTCCAGGACCAGTTTCATCACAATACTCCATCCCCCTTTTCATCACAGTGCACAATGAAACCTTTCATTACAATGCTCCATGACACTTGTCATCACAATGCTCAACGGCCTTTATCGTCACAATGCTCCCAGGCACTTTTCATCACGATGTTCCATGAAAACTTACATCACTTTGCTCCACGACCATTGTCATCACAATAGTCCATACCCTTGTCAACACAATGCTGCATAATCCCTGTCATCACAATTCTCCTTGACTGCTGTCATCACGATAATCCAGGACAATTTTCATAACAATGGTTCATTCCCCCAGTCATCTCAGTGCTCCATGATACCTTTCATCACAATTCCTAGATGATCAATGTCATCACAAGGTCCCATGACACCTGTCATCACAATTTGCTATGACCCTTGTCATCACAATACTCGATGAACCGTGTCATCACAGTGTTCCAGGGCACATGTCATCACAATGATCCATGACGACTTTCATCACAATGCTCCAATACACCTGTCATCACAATGCTCCATGGCCCCTGTTATCATATTGCTCCATGATCACTTTCATCACAATGATCCATGACCAATGTCATCACCATTCCTAATGACGCCTGTCATCTCAATGCTCCATGGCACCTTCATCACAATGCTCCATGAACCCATTCATCACAATGTTCCCTGTCCTTTTCATCACAATGTTCCATGGGCCCTGTCATCACAATGCTCCATGCGCTTGTCATCAAAATGCTCCAGAACTCTTGTCATCATAATGCTCCATGCCAATGTCATCAAAATGCCCCATGACACTTGTCATCACAATGCTCCACGTCATTTGTCATCACAATGCTCCATGACCCTTGTCATAAGAATGGTCCATGGCCTTGTCATCACAATGTTCCATGGCCTCTGACATCACTATGCTCTATGGTTTTTCTCATCACAATGCTCTTTGACCCCTGTCATCACAATGCTTGATGACCATTGTCATCACAATGCTCCAAGAACCCTGTCATCACAATGCTCCATGCCGTTGACATCACAATGCTCCATGGCCCTTGTAATTAGAATGCTCCATGCCCTTGTCATCACAATGCTCCAGAACACTTGTGATCATAATACGCCTTTCCTGTGTCATCCCATTGCTCAATGACCCTTGTCATCAAAATATTCCTTGTCCTTTGTCATCACAGTGCTCCATGATACCTTTAATCAAAATTCTACATGACAACTGTCATCACAATGCAAGATGACCAATGTCATCACAAGGCCCCATGACACGTGTCATCACAATTCGCCTTGGCCCTTGACATCTCAGTGCTGTATGAACCGTGTCATCACTAGGTTCCAGGACACTTGTCATCACAATGCTCCATGAACTCTGTTATCTCAATGTTCCATGGCCTTTGTATTCACAATGCTCCATTGTCCTGATAATCGCATTGCTCCATGAACACTTTCATCACAATGCTCCTTGACCACTGTCACCCTAATTCCCCATGACGTCTCGCCTCACTGTCTTCCAAGGCCACTCTCATCAAAATGCTCCATGATCTGTGTCAGCACAATATTGCATGACACTTGTCATCACAATGCTCCATGATGCCTGTCATCACAATGCTCCATGAAATTGTTATCACAATGCTCCAGGACCAGTTTCATCACAATACTCCATCCCCCTTTTCATCACAGTGCACAATGAAACCTTTCATTACAATGCTCCATGACACTTGTCATCACAATGCTCAACGGCCTTTATCGTCACAATGCTCCCAGGCACTTTTCATCACGATGTTCCATGAAAACTTACATCACTTTGCTCCACGACCATTGTCATCACAATAGTCCATACCCTTGTCAACACAATGCTGCATAATCCCTGTCATCACAATTCTCCTTGACTGCTGTCATCACGATAATCCAGGACAATTTTCATAACAATGGTTCATTCCCCCAGTCATCTCAGTGCTCCATGATACCTTTCATCACAATTCCTAGATTATCAATGTCATCACAAGGCCCCATGACACCTGTCATCACAATTTGCTATGACCCTTGTCATCACAATACTCGATGAACCGTGTCATCACAGTGTTCCAGGGCACATGTCATCACAATGATCCATGACGACTTTCATCACAATGCTCCAATACACCTGTCATCACAATGCTCCATGGCCCCTGTTATCATATTGCTCCATGATCACTTTCATCACAATGATCCATGACCAATGTCATCACCATTCCTAATGACGCCTGTCATCTCAATGCTCCATGGCACCTTCATCACAATGCTCCATGAACCCATTCATCACAATGCTCCCTGTCCTTTTCATCACAATGTTCCATGGGCCCTGTCATCACAATGCTCCATGCGCTTGTCATCAAAATGCTCCAGAACTCTTGTCATCATAATGCTCCATGCCAATGTCATCAAAATGCCCCATGACACTTGTCATCACAATGCTCCACGTCATTTGTCATCACAATGCTCCATGACCCTTGTCATAAGAATGGTCCATGGCCTTGTCATCACAATGTTCCATGGCCTCTGACATCACTATGCTCTATGGTTTTTCTCATCACAATGCTCTTTGACCCCTGTCATCACAATGCTTGATGACCATTGTCATCACAATGCTCCAAGAACCCTGTCATCACAATGCTCCATGCCGTTGACATCACAATGCTCCATGGCCCTTGTAATTAGAATGCTCCATGCCCTTGTCATCACAATGCTCCAGAACACTTGTGATCATAATACGCCTTTCCTGTGTCATCCCATTGCTCAATGACCCTTGTCATCAAAATATTCCTTGTCCTTTGTCATCACAGTGCTCCATGATACCTTTAATCAAAATTATACATGACAACTGTCATCACAATGCAAGATGACCAATGTCATCACAAGGCCCCATGACACGTGTCATCACAATTCGCCTTGGCCCTTGACATCTCAGTGCTGTATGAACCGTGTCATCACTAGGTTCCAGGACACTTGTCATCACAATGCTCCATGAACTCTGTTATCTCAATGTTCCATGGCCTTTGTATTCACAATGCTCCATTGTCCTGATAATCGCATTGCTCCATGAACACTTTCATCACAATGCTCCTTGACCACTGTCACCCTAATTCCCCATGACGTCTCGCCTCACTGTCTTCCAAGGCCACTCTCATCAAAATGCTCCATGATCTGTGTCAGCACAATATTGCATGACACTTGTCATCACAATGCTCCATGATGCCTGTCATCACAATGCTCCATGAATTTGTTATCACAATGCTCCAGGACCAGTTTCATCACAATACTCCATCCCCCTTTTCATCACAGTGCACAATGAAACCTTTCATTACAATGCTCCATGACACTTGTCATCACAATGCTCAACGGCCTTTATCGTCACAATGCTCCCAGGCACTTTTCATCACGATGTTCCATGAAAACTTACATCACTTTGCTCCACGACCATTGTCATCACAATAGTCCATACCCTTGTCAACACAATGCTGCATAATCCCTGTCATCACAATTCTCCTTGACTGCTGTCATCACGATAATCCAGGACAATTTTCATAACAATGGTTCATTCCCCCAGTCATCTCAGTGCTCCATGATACCTTTCATCACAATTCCTAGATGATCAATATCATCACAAGGCCCCATGACACCTGTCATCACAATTTGCTATGACCCTTGTCATCACAATACTCGATGAACCGTGTCATCACAGTGTTCCAGGGCACATGTCATCACAATGATCCATGACGACTTTCATCACAATGCTCCAATACACCTGTCATCACAATGCTCCATGGCCCCTGTTATCATATTGCTCCATGATCACTTTCATCACAATGATCCATGACCAATGTCATCACCATTCCTAATGACGCCTGTCATCTCAATGCTCCATGGCACCTTCATCACAATGCTCCATGAACCCATTCATCACAATGTTCCCTGTCCTTTTCATCACAATGTTCCATGGGCCCTGTCATCACAATGCTCCATGCGCTTGTCATCAAAATGCTCCAGAACTCTTGTCATCATAATGCTCCATGCCAATGTCATCAAAATGCCCCATGACACTTGTCATCACAATGCTCCACGTCATTTGTCATCACAATGCTCCATGACCCTTGTCATAACAATGGTCCATGGCCTTGTCATCACAATGTTCCATGGCCTCTGACATCACTATGCTCTATGGTTTTTCTCATCACAATGCTCTTTGACCCCTGTCATCACAATGCTTGATGACCATTGTCATCACAATGCTCCAAGAACCCTGTCATCACAATGCTCCATGCCGTTGACATCACAATGCTCCATGGCCCTTGTAATTAGAATGCTCCATGCCCTTGTCATCACAATGCTCCAGAACACTTGTGATCATAATACGCCTTTCCTGTGTCATCCCATTGCTCAATGACCCTTGTCATCAAAATATTCCTTGTCCTTTGTCATCACAGTGCTCCATGATACCTTTAATCAAAATTCTACATGACAACTGTCATCACAATGCAAGATGACCAATGTCATCACAAGGCCCCATGACACGTGTCATCACAATTCGCCTTGGCCCTTGACATCTCAATGCTGTATGAACCGTGTCATCACTAGGTTCCAGGACACTTGTCATCACAATGCTCCATGAACTCTGTTATCTCAATGTTCCATGGCCTTTGTATTCACAATGCTCCATTGTCCTGATAATCGCATTGCTCCATGAACACTTTCATCACAATGCTCCTTGACCACTGTCACCCTAATTCCCCATGACGTCTCGCCTCACTGTCTTCCAAGGCCACTCTCATCAAAATGCTCCATGATCTGTGTCAGCACAATATTGCATGACACTTGTCATCACAATGCTCCATGATGCCTGTCATCACAATGCTCCATGAATTTGTTATCACAATGCTCCAGGACCAGTTTCATCACAATACTCCGTCCCCCTTTTCATCACAGTGCACAATGAAACCTTTCATTACAATGCTCCATGACACTTGTCATCACAATGCTCAACGGCCTTTATCGTCACAATGCTCCCAGGCACTTTTCATCACGATGTTCCATGAAAACTTACATCACTTTGCTCCACGACCATTGTCATCACAATAGTCCATACCCTTGTCAACACAATGCTGCATAATCCCTGCCATCACAATTCTCCTTGACTGCTGTCATCACGATAATCCAGGACAATTTTCATAACAATGGTTCATTCCCCCAGTCATCTCAGTGCTCCATGATACCTTTCATCACAATTCCTAGATGATCAATGTCATCACAAGGCCCCATGACACCTGTCATCACAATTTGCTATGACCCTTGTCATCACAATACTCGATGAACCGTGTCATCACAGTGTTCCAGGGCACATGTCATCACAATGATCCATGACGACTTTCATCACAATGCTCCAATACACCTGTCATCACAATGCTCCATGGCCCCTGTTATCATATTGCTCCATGATCACATTCATCACAATGATCCATGACCAATGTCATCACCATTCCTAATGACGCCTGTCATCTCAATGCTCCTTGGCACCTTCATCACAATGCTCCATGAACCCATTCATCACAATGTTCCCTGTCCTTTTCATCACAATGTTCCATGGGCCCTGTCATCACAATGCTCCATGCGCTTGTCATCAAAATGCTCCAGAACTCTTGTCATCATAATGCTCCATGCCAATGTCATCAAAATGCCCCATGACACTTGTCATCACAATGCTCCACGTCATTTGTCATCACAATGCTCCATGACCCTTGTCATAACAATGGTCCATGGCCTTGTCATCACAATGTTCCATGGCCTCTGACATCACTATGCTCTATGGTTTTTCTCATCACAATGCTCTTTGACCCCTCTCATCACAATGCTTGATGACCATTGTCATCACAATGCTCCAAGAACCCTGTCATCACAATGCTCCATGCCGTTGACATCACAATGCTCCATGGCCCTTGTAATTAGAATGCTCCATGCCCTTGTCATCACAATGCTCCAGAACACTTGTGATCATAATACGCCTTTCCTGTGTCATCCCATTGCTCAATGACCCTTGTCATCAAAATATTCCTTGTCCTTTGTCATCACAGTGCTCCATGATACCTTTAATCAAAATTATACATGACAACTGTCATCACAATGCAAGATGACCAATGTCATCACAAGGCCCCATGACACGTGTCATCACAATTCGCCTTGGCCCTTGACATCTCAGTGCTGTATGAACCGTGTCATCACTAGGTTCCAGGACACTTGTCATCACAATGCTCCATGAACTCTGTTATCTCAATGTTCCATGGCCTTTGTATTCACAATGCTCCATTGTCCTGATAATCGCATTGCTCCATGAACACTTTCATCACAATGCTCCTTGACCACTGTCACCCTAATTCCCCATGACGTCTCGCCTCACTGTCTTCCAAGGCCACTCTCATCAAAATGCTCCATGATCTGTGTCAGCACAATATTGCATGACACTTGTCATCACAATGCTCCATGATGCCTGTCATCACAATGCTCCATGAATTTGTTATCACAATGCTCCAGGACCAGGTTCATCACAATACTCCATCCCCCTTTTCATCACAGTGCACAATGAAACCTTTCATTACAATGCTCCATGACACTTGTCATCACAATGCTCAACGGCCTTTATCGTCACAATGCTCCCAGGCACTTTTCATCACGATGTTCCATGAAAACTTACATCACTTTGCTCCACGACCATTGTCATCACAATAGTCCATACCCTTGTCAACACAATGCTGCATAATCCCTGTCATCACAATTCTCCTTGACTGCTGTCATCACGATAATCCAGGACAATTTTCATAACAATGGTTCATTCCCCCAGTCATCTCAGTGCTCCATGATACCTTTCATCACAATTCCTAGATGATCAATGTCATCACAAGGCCCCATGACACCTGTCATCACAATTTGCTATGACCCTTGTCATCACAATACTCGATGAACCGTGTCATCACAGTGTTCCAGGGCACATGTCATCACAATGATCCATGACGACTTTCATCACAATGCTCCAATACACCTGTCATCACAATGCTCCATGGCCCCTGTTATCATATTGCTCCATGATCACTTTCATCACAATGATCCATGACCAATGTCATCACCATTCCTAATGACGCCTGTCATCTCAATGCTCCATGGCACCTTCATCACAATGCTCCATGAACCCATTCATCACAATGTTCCCTGTCCTTTTCATCACAATGTTCCATGGGCCCTGTCATCACAATGCTCCATGCGCTTGTCATCAAAATGCTCCAGAACTCTTGTCATCATAATGCTCCATGCCAATGTCATCAAAATGCCCCATGACACTTGTCATCACAATGCTCCACGTCATTTGTCATCACAATGCTCCATGACCCTTGTCATAACAATGGTCCATGGCCTTGTCATCACAATGTTCCATGGCCTCTGACATCACTATGCTCTATGGTTTTTCTCATCACAATGCTCTTTGACCCCTCTCATCACAATGCTTGATGACCATTGTCATCACAATGCTCCAAGCACCCTGTCATCACAATGCTCCATGCCGTTGACATCACAATGCTCCATGGCCCTTGTAATTAGAATGCTCCATGCCCTTGTCATCACAATGCTCCAGAACACTTGTGATCATAATACGCCTTTCCTGTGTCATCCCATTGCTCAATGACCCTTGTCATCAAAATAGTCCTTGTCCTTTGTCATCACAGTGCTCCATGATACCTTTAATCAAAATTCTACATGACAACTGTCATCACAATGCAAGATGACCAATGTCATCACAAGGCCCCATGACACGTGTCATCACAATTCGCCTTGGCCCTTGACATCTCAATGCTGTATGAACCGTGTCATCACTAGGTTCCAGGACACTTGTCATCACAATGCTCCATGAACTCTGTTATCTCAATGTTCCATGGCCTTTGTATTCACAATGCTCCATTGTCCTGATAATCGCATTGCTCCATGAACACTTTCATCACAATGCTCCTTGACCACTGTCACCCTAATTCCCCATGACGTCTCGCCTCACTGTCTTCCAAGGCCACTCTCATCAAAATGCTCCATGATCTGTGTCAGCACAATATTGCATGACACTTGTCATCACAATGCTCCATGATGCCTGTCATCACAATGCTCCATGAATTTGTTATCACAATGCTCCAGGACCAGTTTCATCACAATACTCCATCCCCCTTTTCATCACAGTGCACAATGAAACCTTTCATTACAATGCTCCATGACACTTGTCATCACAATGCTCAATGGCCTTTATCGTCACAATGCTCCCAGGCACTTTTCATCACGATGTTCCATGAAAACTTACATCACTTTGCTCCACGACCATTGTCATCACAATAGTCCATACCCTTGTCAACACAATGCTGCATAATCCCTGCCATCACAATTCTCCTTGACTGCTGTCATCACGATAATCCAGGACAATTTTCATAACAATGGTTCATTCCCCCAGTCATCTCAGTGCTCCATGATACCTTTCATCACAATTCCTAGATGATCAATGTCATCACAAGGCCCCATGACACATGTCATCACAATTTGCTATGACCCTTGTCATCACAATACTCGATGAACCGTGTCATCACAGTGTTCCAGGGCACATGTCATCACAATGATCCATGACGACTTTCATCACAATGCTCCAATACACCTGTCATCACAATGCTCCATGGCCCCTGTTATCATATTGCTCCATGATCACTTTCATCACAATGATCCATGACCAATGTCATCACCATTCCTAATGACGCCTGTCATCTCAATGCTCCATGGCACCTTCATCACAATGCTCCATGAACCCATTCATCACAATGTTCCCTGTCCTTTTCATCACAATGTTCCATGGGCCCTGTCATCACAATGCTCCATGCGCTTGTCATCAAAATGCTCCAGAACTCTTGTCATCATAATGCTCCATGCCAATGTCATCAAAATGCCCCATGACACTTGTCATCACAATGCTCCACGTCATTTGTCATCACAATGCTCCATGACCCTTGTCATAACAATGGTCCATGGCCTTGTCATCACAATGTTCCATGGCCTCTGACATCACTATGCTCTATGGTTTTTCTCATCACAATGCTCTTTGACCCCTCTCATCACAATGCTTGATGACCATTGTCATCACAATGCTCCAAGCACCCTGTCATCACAATGCTCCATGCCGTTGACATCACAATGCTCCATGGCCCTTGTAATTAGAATGCTCCATGCCCTTGTCATCACAATGCTCCAGAACACTTGTGATCATAATACGCCTTTCCTGTGTCATCCCATTGCTCAATGACCCTTGTCATCAAAATATTCCTTGTCCTTTGTCATCACAGTGCTCCATGATACCTTTAATCAAAATTATACATGACAACTGTCATCACAATGCAAGATGACCAATGTCATCACAAGGCCCCATGACACGTGTCATCACAATTCGCCTTGGCCCTTGACATCTCAATGCTGTATGAACCGTGTCATCACTAGGTTCCAGGACACTTGTCATCACAATGCTCCATGAACTCTGTTATCTCAATGTTCCATGGCCTTTGTATTCACAATGCTCCATTGTCCTGATAATCGCATTGCTCCATGAACACTTTCATCACAATGCTCCTTGACCACTGTCACCCTAATTCCCCATGACGTCTCGCCTCACTGTCTTCCAAGGCCACTCTCATCAAAATGCTCCATGATCTGTGTCAGCACAATATTGCATGACACTTGTCATCACAATGCTCCATGATGCCTGTCATCACAATGCTCCATGAATTTGTTATCACAATGCTCCAGGACCAGGTTCATCACAATACTCCATCCCCCTTTTCATCACAGTGCACAATGAAACCTTTCATTACAATGCTCCATGACAGTTGTCATCACAATGCTCAATGGCCTTTATCGTCACAATGCTCCCAGGCACTTTTCATCACGATGTTCCATGAAAACTTACATCACTTTGCTCCACGACCATTGTCATCACAATAGTCCATACCCTTGTCAACACAATGCTGCATAATCCCTGTCATCACAATTCTCCTTGACTGCTGTCATCACGATAATCCAGGACAATTTTCATAACAATGGTTCATTCCCCCAGTCATCTCAGTGCTCCATGATACCTTTCATCACAATTCCTAGATGATCAATGTCATCACAAGGCCCCATGACACCTGTCATCACAATTTGCTATGACCCTTGTCATCACAATACTCGATGAACCGTGTCATCACAGTGTTCCAGGGCACATGTCATCACAATGATCCATGACGACTTTCATCACAATGCTCCAATACACCTGTCATCACAATGCTCCATGGCCCCTGTTATCATATTGCTCCATGATCACTTTCATCACAATGATCCATGACCAATGTCATCACCATTCCTAATGACGCCTGTCATCTCAATGCTCCATGGCACCTTCATCACAATGCTCCATGAACCCATTCATCACAATGTTCCCTGTCCTTTTCATCACAATGTTCCATGGGCCCTGTCATCACAATGCTCCATGCGCTTGTCATCAAAATGCTCCAGAACTCTTGTCATCATAATGCTCCATGCCAATGTCATCAAAATGCCCCATGACACTTGTCATCACAATGCTCCACGTCATTTGTCATCACAATGCTCCATGACCCTTGTCATAACAATGGTCCATGGCCTTGTCATCACAATGTTCCATGGCCTCTGACATCACTATGCTCTATGGTTTTTCTCATCACAATGCTCTTTGACCCCTGTCATCACAATGCTTGATGACCATTGTCATCACAATGCTCCAAGAACCCTGTCATCACAATGCTCCATGCCGTTGACATCACAATGCTCCATGGCCCTTGTAATTAGAATGCTCCATGCCCTTGTCATCACAATGCTCCAGAACACTTGTGATCATAATACGCCTTTCCTGTGTCATCCCATTGCTCAATGACCCTTGTCATCAAAATATTCCTTGTCCTTTGTCATCACAGTGCTCCATGATACCTTTAATCAAAATTCTACATGACAACTGTCATCACAATGCAAGATGACCAATGTCATCACAAGGCCCCATGACACGTGTCATCACAATTCGCCTTGGCCCTTGACATCTCAATGCTGTATGAACCGTGTCATCACTAGGTTCCAGGACACTTGTCATCACAATGCTCCATGAACTCTGTTATCTCAATGTTCCATGGCCTTTGTATTCACAATGCTCCATTGTCCTGATAATCGCATTGCTCCATGAACACTTTCATCACAATGCTCCTTGACCACTGTCACCCTAATTCCCCATGACGTCTCGCCTCACTGTCTTCCAAGGCCACTCTCATCAAAATGCTCCATGATCTGTGTCAGCACAATATTGCATGACACTTGTCATCACAATGCTCCATGATGCCTGTCATCACAATGCTCCATGAATTTGTTATCACAATGCTCCAGGACCAGTTTCATCACAATACTCCATCCCCCTTTTCATCACAGTGCACAATGAAACCTTTCATTACAATGCTCCATGACACTTGTCATCACAATGCTCAATGGCCTTTATCGTCACAATGCTCCCAGGCACTTTTCATCACGATGTTCCATGAAAACTTACATCACTTTGCTCCACGACCATTGTCATCACAATAGTCCATACCCTTGTCAACACAATGCTGCATAATCCCTGCCATCACAATTCTCCTTGACTGCTGTCATCACGATAATCCAGGACAATTTTCATAACAATGGTTCATTCCCCCAGTCATCTCAGTGCTCCATGATACCTTTCATCACAATTCCTAGATGATCAATGTCATCACAAGGCCCCATGACACCTGTCATCACAATTTGCTATGACCCTTGTCATCACAATACTCGATGAACCGTGTCATCACAGTGTTCCAGGGCACATGTCATCACAATGATCCATGACGACTTTCATCACAATGCTCCAATACACCTGTCATCACAATGCTCCATGGCCCCTGTTATCATATTGCTCCATGATCACTTTCATCACAATGATCCATGACCAATGTCATCACCATTCCTAATGACGCCTGTCATCTCAATGCTCCATGGCACCTTCATCACAATGCTCCATGAACCCATTCATCACAATGCTCCCTGTCCTTTTCATCACAATGTTCCATGGGCCCTGTCATCACAATGCTCCATGCGCTTGTCATCAAAATGCTCCAGAACTCTTGTCATCATAATGCTCCATGCCAATGTCATCAAAATGCCCCATGACACTTGTCATCACAATGCTCCACGTCATTTGTCATCACAATGCTCCATGACCCTTGTCATAAGAATGGTCCATGGCCTTGTCATCACAATGTTCCATGGCCTCTGACATCACTATGCTCTATGGTTTTTCTCATCACAATGCTCTTTGACCCCTGTCATCACAATGCTTGATGACCATTGTCATCACAATGCTCCAAGAACCCTGTCATCACAATGCTCCATGCCGTTGACATCACAATGCTCCATGGCCCTTGTAATTAGAATGCTCCATGCCCTTGTCATCACAATGCTCCAGAACACTTGTGATCATAATACGCCTTTCCTGTGTCATCCCATTGCTCAATGACCCTTGTCATCAAAATAGTCCTTGTCCTTTGTCATCACAGTGCTCCATGATACCTTTAATCAAAATTCTACATGACAACTGTCATCACAATGCAAGATGACCAATGTCATCACAAGGCCCCATGACACGTGTCATCACAATTCGCCTTGGCCCTGGACATCTCAATGCTGTATGAACCGTGTCATCACTAGGTTCCAGGACACTTGTCATCACAATGCTCCATGAACTCTGTTATCTCAATGTTCCATGGCCTTTGTATTCACAATGCTCCATTGTCCTGATAATCGCATTGCTCCATGAACACTTTCATCACAATGCTCCTTGACCACTGTCACCCTAATTCCCCATGACGTCTCGCCTCACTGTCTTCCAAGGCCACTCTCATCAAAATGCTCCATGATCTGTGTCAGCACAATATTGCATGACACTTGTCATCACAATGCTCATGATGCCTGTCATCACAATGCTCCATGAATTTGTTATCACAATGCTCCAGGACCAGTTTCATCACAATACTCCATCCCCCTTTTCATCACAGTGCACAATGAAACCTTTCATTACAATGCTCCATGACACTTGTCATCACAATGCTCAATGGCCTTTATCGTCACAATGCTCCCAGGCACTTTTCATCACGATGTTCCATGAAAACTTACATCACTTTGCTCCACGACCATTGTCATCACAATAGTCCATACCCTTGTCAACACAATGCTGCATAATCCCTGTCATCACAATTCTCCTTGACTGCTGTCATCACGATAATCCAGGACAATTTTCATAACAATGGTTCATTCCCCCAGTCATCTCAGTGCTCCATGATACCTTTCATCACAATTCCTAGATGATCAATGTCATCACAAGGCCCCATGACACCTGTCATCACAATTTGCTATGACCCTTGTCATCACAATACTCGATGAACCGTGTCATCACAGTGTTCCAGGGCACATGTCATCACAATGATCCATGACGACTTTCATCACAATGCTCCAATACACCTGTCATCACAATGCTCCATGGCCCCTGTTATCATATTGCTCCATGATCACTTTCATCACAATGATCCATGACCAATGTCATCACCATTCCTAATGACGCCTGTCATCTCAATGCTCCATGGCACCTTCATCACAATGCTCCATGAACCCATTCATCACAATGTTCCCTGTCCTTTTCATCACAATGTTCCATGGGCCCTGTCATCACAATGCTCCATGCGCTTGTCATCAAAATGCTCCAGAACTCTTGTCATCATAATGCTCCATGCCAATGTCATCAAAATGCCCCATGACACTTGTCATCACAATGCTCCACGTCATTTGTCATCACAATGCTCCATGACCCTTGTCATAACAATGGTCCATGGCCTTGTCATCACAATGTTCCATGGCCTCTGACATCACTATGCTCTATGGTTTTTCTCATCACAATGCTCTTTGACCCCTGTCATCACAATGCTTGATGACCATTGTCATCACAATGCTCCAAGAACCCTGTCATCACAATGCTCCATGCCGTTGACATCACAATGCTCCATGGCCCTTGTAATTAGAATGCTCCATGCCCTTGTCATCACAATGCTCCAGAACACTTGTGATCATAATACGCCTTTCCTGTGTCATCCCATTGCTCAATGACCCTTGTCATCAAAATATTCCTTGTCCTTTGTCATCACAGTGCTCCATGTTACCTTTAATCAAAATTCTACATGACAACTGTCATCACAATGCAAGATGACCAATGTCATCACAAGGCCCCATGACACGTGTCATCACAATTCGCCTTGGCCCTTGACATCTCAATGCTGTATGAACCGTGTCATCACTAGGTTCCAGGACACTTGTCATCACAATGCTCCATGAACTCTGTTATCTCAATGTTCCATGGCCTTTGTATTCACAATGCTCCATTGTCCTGATAATCGCATTGCTCCATGAACACTTTCATCACAATGCTCCTTGACCACTGTCACCCTAATTCCCCATGACGTCTCGCCTCACTGTCTTCCAAGGCCACTCTCATCAAAATGCTCCATGATCTGTGTCAGCACAATATTGCATGACACTTGTCATCACAATGCTCCATGATGCCTGTCATCACAATGCTCCATGAATTTGTTATCACAATGCTCCAGGACCAGTTTCATCACAATACTCCATCCCCCTTTTCATCACAGTGCACAATGAAACCTTTCATTACAATGCTCCATGACACTTGTCATCACAATGCTCAATGGCCTTTATCGTCACAATGCTCCCAGGCACTTTTCTTCACGATGTTCCATGAAAACTTACATCACTTTGCTCCACGACCATTGTCATCACAATAGTCCATACCCTTGTCAACACAATGCTGCATAATCCCTGTCATCACAATTCTCCTTGACTGCTGTCATCACGATAATCCAGGACAATTTTCATAACAATGGTTCATTCCCCCAGTCATCTCAGTGCTCCATGATACCTTTCATCACAATTCCTAGATGATCAATGTCATCACAAGGCCCCATGACACCTGTCATCACAATTTGCTATGACCCTTGTCATCACAATACTCGATGAACCGTGTCATCACAGTGTTCCAGGGCACATGTCATCACAATGATCCATGACGACTTTCATCACAATGCTCCAATACACCTGTCATCACAATGCTCCATGGCCCCTGTTATCATATTGCTCCATGATCACTTTCATCACAATGATCCATGACCAATGTCATCACCATTCCTAATGACGCCTGTCATCTCAATGCTCCATGGCACCTTCATCACAATGCTCCATGAACCCATTCATCACAATGCTCCCTGTCCTTTTCATCACAATGTTCCATGGGCCCTGTCATCACAATGCTCCATGCGCTTGTCATCAAAATGCTCCAGAACTCTTGTCATCATAATGCTCCATGCCAATGTCATCAAAATGCCCCATGACACTTGTCATCACAATGCTCCACGTCATTTGTCATCACAATGCTCCATGACCCTTGTCATAAGAATGGTCCATGGCCTTGTCATCACAATGTTCCATGGCCTCTGACATCACTATGCTCTATGGTTTTTCTCATCACAATGCTCTTTGACCCCTGTCATCACAATGCTTGATGACCATTGTCATCACAATGCTCCAAGAACCCTGTCATCACAATGCTCCATGCCGTTGACATCACAATGCTCCATGGCCCTTGTAATTAGAATGCTCCATGCCCTTGTCATCACAATGCTCCAGAACACTTGTGATCATAATACGCCTTTCCTGTGTCATCCCATTGCTCAATGACCCTTGTCATCAAAATAGTCCTTGTCCTTTGTCATCACAGTGCTCCATGATACCTTTAATCAAAATTCTACATGACAACTGTCATCACAATGCAAGATGACCAATGTCATCACAAGGCCCCATGACACGTGTCATCACAATTCGCCTTGGCCCTGGACATCTCAATGCTGTATGAACCGTGTCATCACTAGGTTCCAGGACACTTGTCATCACAATGCTCCATGAACTCTGTTATCTCAATGTTCCATGGCCTTTGTATTCACAATGCTCCATTGTCCTGATAATCGCATTGCTCCATGAACACTTTCATCACAATGCTCCTTGACCACTGTCACCCTAATTCCCCATGACGTCTCGCCTCACTGTCTTCCAAGGCCACTCTCATCAAAATGCTCCATGATCTGTGTCAGCACAATATTGCATGACACTTGTCATCACAATGCTCCATGATGCCTGTCATCACAATGCTCCATGAATTTGTTATCACAATGCTCCAGGACCAGTTTCATCACAATACTCCATCCCCCTTTTCATCACAGTGCACAATGAAACCTTTCATTACAATGCTCCATGACACTTGTCATCACAATGCTCAATGGCCTTTATCGTCACAATGCTCCCAGGCACTTTTCATCACGATGTTCCATGAAAACTTACATCACTTTGCTCCACGACCATTGTCATCACAATAGTCCATACCCTTGTCAACACAATGCTGCATAATCCCTGTCATCACAATTCTCCTTGACTGCTGTCATCACGATAATCCAGGACAATTTTCATAACAATGGTTCATTCCCCCAGTCATCTCAGTGCTCCATGATACCTTTCATCACAATTCCTAGATGATCAATGTCATCACAAGGCCCCATGACACCTGTCATCACAATTTGCTATGACCCTTGTCATCACAATACTCGATGAACCGTGTCATCACAGTGTTCCAGGGCACATGTCATCACAATGATCCATGACGACTTTCATCACAATGCTCCAATACACCTGTCATCACAATGCTCCATGGCCCCTGTTATCATATTGCTCCATGATCACTTTCATCACAATGATCCATGACCAATGTCATCACCATTCCTAATGACGCCTGTCATCTCAATGCTCCATGGCACCTTCATCACAATGCTCCATGAACCCATTCATCGCAATGTTCCCTGTCCTTTTCATCACAATGTTCCATGGGCCCTGTCATCACAATGCTCCATGCGCTTGTCATCAAAATGCTCCAGAACTCTTGTCATCATAATGCTCCATGCCAATGTCATCAAAATGCCCCATGACACTTGTCATCACAATGCTCCACGTCATTTGTCATCACAATGCTCCATGACCCTTGTCATAACAATGGTCCATGGCCTTGTCATCACAATGTTCCATGGCCTCTGACATCACTATGCTCTATGGTTTTTCTCATCACAATGCTCTTTGACCCCTGTCATCACAATGCTTGATGACCATTGTCATCACAATGCTCCAAGAACCCTGTCATCACAATGCTCCATGCCGTTGACATCACAATGCTCCATGGCCCTTGTAATTAGAATGCTCCATGCCCTTGTCATCACAATGCTCCAGAACACTTGTGATCATAATACGCCTTTCCTGTGTCATCCCATTGCTCAATGACCCTTGTCATCAAAATATTCCTTGTCCTTTGTCATCACAGTGCTCCATGATACCTTTAATCAAAATTCTACATGACAACTGTCATCACAATGCAAGATGACCAATGTCATCACAAGGCCCCATGACACGTGTCATCACAATTCGCCTTGGCCCTTGACATCTCAATGCTGTATGAACCGTGTCATCACTAGGTTCCAGGACACTTGTCATCACAATGCTCCGTGAACTCTGTTATCTCAATGTTCCATGGCCTTTGTATTCACAATGCTCCATTGTCCTGATAATCGCATTGCTCCATGAACACTTTCATCACAATGCTCCTTGACCACTGTCACCCTAATTCCCCATGACGTCTCGCCTCTCTGTCTTCCAAGGCCACTCTCATCAAAATGCTCCATGATCTGTGTCAGCACAATATTGCATGACACTTGTCATCACAATGCTCCATGATGCCTGTCATCACAATGCTCCATGAATTTGTTATCACTATGCTCCAGGACCAGTTTCATCACAATACTCCATCCCCCTTTTCATCACAGTGCACAATGAAACCTTTCATTACAATGCTCCATGACACTTGTCATCACAATGCTCAATGGCCTTTATCGTCACAATGCTCCCAGGCACTTTTCATCACGATGTTCCATGAAAACTTACATCACTTTGCTCCACGACCATTGTCATCACAATAGTCCATACCCTTGTCAACACAATGCTGCATAATCCCTGTCATCACAATTCTCCTTGACTGCTGTCATCACGATAATCCAGGACAATTTTCATAACAATGGTTCATTCCCCCAGTCATCTCAGTGCTCCATGATACCTTTCATCACAATTCCTAGATGATCAATGTCATCACAAGGCCCCATGACACCTGTCATCACAATTTGCTATGACCCTTGTCATCACAATACTCGATGAACCGTGTCATCACAGTGTTCCAGGGCACATGTCATCACAATGATCCATGACGACTTTCATCACAATGCTCCAATACACCTGTCATCACAATGCTCCATGGCCCCTGTTATCATATTGCTCCATGATCACTTTCATCACAATGATCCATGACCAATGTCATCACCATTCCTAATGACGCCTGTCATCTCAATGCTCCATGGCACCTTCATCACAATGCTCCATGAACCCATTCATCGCAATGTTCCCTGTCCTTTTCATCACAATGTTCCATGGGCCCTGTCATCACAATGCTCCATGCGCTTGTCATCAAAATGCTCCAGAACTCTTGTCATCATAATGCTCCATGCCAATGTCATCAAAATGCCCCATGACACTTGTCATCACAATGCTCCACGTCATTTGTCATCACAATGCTCCATGACCCTTGTCATAAGAATGGTCCATGGCCTTGTCATCACAATGTTCCATGGCCTCTGACATCACTATGCTCTATGGTTTTTCTCATCACAATGCTCTTTGACCCCTGTCATCACAATGCTTGATGACCATTGTCATCACAATGCTCCAAGAACCCTGTCATCACAATGCTCCATGCCGTTGACATCACAATGCTCCATGGCCCTTGTAATTAGAATGCTCCATGCCCTTGTCATCACAATGCTCCAGAACACTTGTGATCATAATACGCCTTTCCTGTGTCATCCCATTGCTCAATGACCCTTGTCATCAAAATATTCCTTGTCCTTTGTCATCACAGTGCTCCATGATACCTTTAATCAAAATTCTACATGACAACTGTCATCACAATGCAAGATGACCAATGTCATCACAAGGCCCCATGACACGTGTCATCACAATTCGCCTTGGCCCTTGACATCTCAATGCTGTATGAACCGTGTCATCACTAGGTTCCAGGACACTTGTCATCACAATGCTCCGTGAACTCTGTTATCTCAATGTTCCATGGCCTTTGTATTCACAATGCTCCATTGTCCTGATAATCGCATTGCTCCATGAACACTTTCATCACAATGCTCCTTGACCACTGTCACCCTAATTCCCCATGACGTCTCGCCTCTCTGTCTTCCAAGGCCACTCTCATCAAAATGCTCCATGATCTGTGTCAGCACAATATTGCATGACACTTGTCATCACAATGCTCCATGATGCCTGTCATCACAATGCTCCATGAATTTGTTATCACTATGCTCCAGGACCAGTTTCATCACAATACTCCATCCCCCTTTTCATCACAGTGCACAATGAAACCTTTCATTACAATGCTCCATGACACTTGTCATCACAATGCTCAATGGCCTTTATCGTCACAATGCTCCCAGGCACTTTTCATCACGATGTTCCATGAAAACTTACATCACTTTGCTCCACGACCATTGTCATCACAATAGTCCATACCCTTGTCAACACAATGCTGCATAATCCCTGTCATCACAATTCTCCTTGACTGCTGTCATCACGATAATCCAGGACAATTTTCATAACAATGGTTCATTCCCCCAGTCATCTCAGTGCTCCATGATACCTTTCATCACAATTCCTAGATGATCAATGTCATCACAAGGCCCCATGACACCTGTCATCACAATTTGCTATGACCCTTGTCATCACAATACTCGATGAACCGTGTCATCACAGTGTTCCAGGGCACATGTCATCACAATGATCCATGACGACTTTCATCACAATGCTCCAATACACCTGTCATCACAATGCTCCATGGCCCCTGTTATCATATTGCTCCATGATCACTTTCATCACAATGATCCATGACCAATGTCATCACCATTCCTAATGACGCCTGTCATCTCAATGCTCCATGGCACCTTCATCACAATGCTCCATGAACCCATTCATCGCAATGTTCCCTGTCCTTTTCATCACAATGTTCCATGGGCCCTGTCATCACAATGCTCCATGCGCTTGTCATCAAAATGCTCCAGAACTCTTGTCATCATAATGCTCCATGCCAATGTCATCAAAATGCCCCATGACACTTGTCATCACAATGCTCCACGTCATTTGTCATCACAATGCTCCATGACCCTTGTCATAAGAATGGTCCATGGCCTTGTCATCACAATGTTCCATGGCCTCTGACATCACTATGCTCTATGGTTTTTCTCATCACAATGCTCTTTGACCCCTGTCATCACAATGCTTGATGACCATTGTCATCACAATGCTCCAAGAACCCTGTCATCACAATGCTCCATGCCGTTGACATCACAATGCTCCATGGCCCTTGTAATTAGAATGCTCCATGCCCTTGTCATCACAATGCTCCAGAACACTTGTGATCATAATACGCCTTTCCTGTGTCATCCCATTGCTCAATGACCCTTGTCATCAAAATAGTCCTTGTCCTTTGTCATCACAGTGCTCCATGATACCTTTAATCAAAATTCTACATGACAACTGTCATCACAATGCAAGATGACCAATGTCATCACAAGGCCCCATGACACGTGTCATCACAATTCGCCTTGGCCCTGGACATCTCAATGCTGTATGAACCGTGTCATCACTAGGTTCCAGGACACTTGTCATCACAATGCTCCGTGAACTCTGTTATCTCAATGTTCCATGGCCTTTGTATTCACAATGCTCCATTGTCCTGATAATCGCATTGCTCCATGAACACTTTCATCACAATGCTCCTTGACCACTGTCACCCTAATTCCCCATGACGTCTCGCCTCACTGTCTTCCAAGGCCACTCTCATCAAAATGCTCCATGATCTGTGTCAGCACAATATTGCATGACACTTGTCATCACAATGCTCCATGATGCCTGTCATCACAATGCTCCATGAATTTGTTATCACAATGCTCCAGGACCAGTTTCATCACAATACTCCATCCCCCTTTTCATCACAGTGCACAATGAAACCTTTCATTACAATGCTCCATGACACTTGTCATCACAATGCTCAATGGCCTTTATCGTCACAATGCTCCCAGGCACTTTTCATCACGATGTTCCATGAAAACTTACATACTTTGCTCCACGACCATTGTCATCACAATAGTCCATACCCTTGTCAACACAATGCTGCATAATCCCTGTCATCACAATTCTCCTTGACTGCTGTCATCACGATAATCCAGGACAATTTTCATAACAATGGTTCATTCCCCCAGTCATCTCAGTGCTCCATGATACCTTTCATCACAATTCCTAGATGATCAATGTCATCACAAGGCCCCATGACACCTGTCATCACAATTTGCTATGACCCTTGTCATCACAATACTCGATGAACCGTGTCATCACAGTGTTCCAGGGCACATGTCATCACAATGATCCATGACGACTTTCATCACAATGCTCCAATACACCTGTCATCACAATGCTCCATGGCCCCTGTTATCATATTGCTCCATGATCACTTTCATCACAATGATCCATGACCAATGTCATCACCATTCCTAATGACGCCTGTCATCTCAATGCTCCATGGCACCTTCATCACAATGCTCCATGAACCCATTCATCGCAATGTTCCCTGTCCTTTTCATCACAATGTTCCATGGGCCCTGTCATCACAATGCTCCATGCGCTTGTCATCAAAATGCTCCAGAACTCTTGTCATCATAATGCTCCATGCCAATGTCATCAAAATGCCCCATGACACTTGTCATCACAATGCTCCACGTCATTTGTCATCACAATGCTCCATGACCCTTGTCATAACAATGGTCCATGGCCTTGTCATCACAATGTTCCATGGCCTCTGACATCACTATGCTCTATGGTTTTTCTCATCACAATGCTCTTTGACCCCTGTCATCACAATGCTTGATGACCATTGTCATCACAATGCTCCAAGAACCCTGTCATCACAATGCTCCATGCCGTTGACATCACAATGCTCCATGGCCCTTGTAATTAGAATGCTCCATGCCCTTGTCATCACAATGCTCCAGAACACTTGTGATCATAATACGCCTTTCCTGTGTCATCCCATTGCTCAATGACCCTTGTCATCAAAATATTCCTTGTCCTTTGTCATCACAGTGCTCCATGATACCTTTAATCAAAATTCTACATGACAACTGTCATCACAATGCAAGATGACCAATGTCATCACAAGGCCCCATGACACGTGTCATCACAATTCGCCTTGGCCCTTGACATCTCAATGCTGTATGAACCGTGTCATCACTAGGTTCCAGGACACTTGTCATCACAATGCTCCGTGAACTCTGTTATCTCAATGTTCCATGGCCTTTGTATTCACAATGCTCCATTGTCCTGATAATCGCATTGCTCCATGAACACTTTCATCACAATGCTCCTTGACCACTGTCACCCTAATTCCCCATGACGTCTCGCCTCACTGTCTTCCAAGGCCACTCTCATCAAAATGCTCCATGATCTGTGTCAGCACAATATTGCATGACACTTGTCATCACAATGCTCCATGATGCCTGTCATCACAATGCTCCATGAATTTGTTATCACTATGCTCCAGGACCAGTTTCATCACAATACTCCATCCCCCTTTTCATCACAGTGCACAATGAAACCTTTCATTACAATGCTCCATGACACTTGTCATCACAATGCTCAATGGCCTTTATCGTCACAATGCTCCCAGGCACTTTTCATCACGATGTTCCATGAAAACTTACATCACTTTGCTCCACGACCATTGTCATCACAATAGTCCATACCCTTGTCAACACAATGCTGCATAATCCCTGTCATCACAATTCTCCTTGACTGCTGTCATCACGATAATCCAGGACAATTTTCATAACAATGGTTCATTCCCCCAGTCATCTCAGTGCTCCATGATACCTTTCATCACAATTCCTAGATGATCAATGTCATCACAAGGCCCCATGACACCTGTCATCACAATTTGCTATGACCCTTGTCATCACAATACTCGATGAACCGTGTCATCACAGTGTTCCAGGGCACATGTCATCACAATGATCCATGACGACTTTCATCACAATGCTCCAATACACCTGTCATCACAATGCTCCATGGCCCCTGTTATCATATTGCTCCATGATCACTTTCATCACAATGATCCATGACCAATGTCATCACCATTCCTAATGACGCCTGTCATCTCAATGCTCCATGGCACCTTCATCACAATGCTCCATGAACCCATTCATCGCAATGTTCCCTGTCCTTTTCATCACAATGTTCCATGGGCCCTGTCATCACAATGCTCCATGCGCTTGTCATCAAAATGCTCCAGAACTCTTGTCATCATAATGCTCCATGCCAATGTCATCAAAATGCCCCATGACACTTGTCATCACAATGCTCCACGTCATTTGTCATCACAATGCTCCATGACCCTTGTCATAAGAATGGTCCATGGCCTTGTCATCACAATGTTCCATGGCCTCTGACATCACTATGCTCTATGGTTTTTCTCATCACAATGCTCTTTGACCCCTGTCATCACAATGCTTGATGACCATTGTCATCACAATGCTCCAAGAACCCTGTCATCACAATGCTCCATGCCGTTGACATCACAATGCTCCATGGCCCTTGTAATTAGAATGCTCCATGCCCTTGTCATCACAATGCTCCAGAACACTTGTGATCATAATACGCCTTTCCTGTGTCATCCCATTGCTCAATGACCCTTGTCATCAAAATAGTCCTTGTCCTTTGTCATCACAGTGCTCCATGATACCTTTAATCAAAATTCTACATGACAACTGTCATCACAATGCAAGATGACCAATGTCATCACAAGGCCCCATGACACGTGTCATCACAATTCGCCTTGGCCCTGGACATCTCAATGCTGTATGAACCGTGTCATCACTAGGTTCCAGGACACTTGTCATCACAATGCTCCGTGAACTCTGTTATCTCAATGTTCCATGGCCTTTGTATTCACAATGCTCCATTGTCCTGATAATCGCATTGCTCCATGAACACTTTCATCACAATGCTCCTTGACCACTGTCACCCTAATTCCCCATGACGTCTCGCCTCACTGTCTTCCAAGGCCACTCTCATCAAAATGCTCCATGATCTGTGTCAGCACAATATTGCATGACACTTGTCATCACAATGCTCCATGATGCCTGTCATCACAATGCTCCATGAATTTGTTATCACAATGCTCCAGGACCAGTTTCATCACAATACTCCATCCCCCTTTTCATCACAGTGCACAATGAAACCTTTCATTACAATGCTCCATGACACTTGTCATCACAATGCTCAATGGCCTTTATCGTCACAATGCTCCCAGGCACTTTTCATCACGATGTTCCATGAAAACTTACATACTTTGCTCCACGACCATTGTCATCACAATAGTCCATACCCTTGTCAACACAATGCTGCATAATCCCTGTCATCACAATTCTCCTTGACTGCTGTCATCACGATAATCCAGGACAATTTTCATAACAATGGTTCATTCCCCCAGTCATCTCAGTGCTCCATGATACCTTTCATCACAATTCCTAGATGATCAATGTCATCACAAGGCCCCATGACACCTGTCATCACAATTTGCTATGACCCTTGTCATCACAATACTCGATGAACCGTGTCATCACAGTGTTCCAGGGCACATGTCATCACAATGATCCATGACGACTTTCATCACAATGCTCCAATACACCTGTCATCACAATGCTCCATGGCCCCTGTTATCATATTGCTCCATGATCACTTTCATCACAATGATCCATGACCAATGTCATCACCATTCCTAATGACGCCTGTCATCTCAATGCTCCATGGCACCTTCATCACAATGCTCCATGAACCCATTCATCGCAATGTTCCCTGTCCTTTTCATCACAATGTTCCATGGGCCCTGTCATCACAATGCTCCATGCGCTTGTCATCAAAATGCTCCAGAACTCTTGTCATCATAATGCTCCATGCCAATGTCATCAAAATGCCCCATGACACTTGTCATCACAATGCTCCACGTCATTTGTCATCACAATGCTCCATGACCCTTGTCATAAGAATGGTCCATGGCCTTGTCATCACAATGTTCCATGGCCTCTGACATCACTATGCTCTATGGTTTTTCTCATCACAATGCTCTTTGACCCCTGTCATCACAATGCTTGATGACCATTGTCATCACAATGCTCCAAGAACCCTGTCATCACAATGCTCCATGCCGTTGACATCACAATGCTCCATGGCCCTTGTAATTAGAATGCTCCATGCCCTTGTCATCACAATGCTCCAGAACACTTGTGATCATAATACGCCTTTCCTGTGTCATCCCATTGCTCAATGACCCTTGTCATCAAAATATTCCTTGTCCTTTGTCATCACAGTGCTCCATGATACCTTTAATCAAAATTCTACATGACAACTGTCATCACAATGCAAGATGACCAATGTCATCACAAGGCCCCATGACACGTGTCATCACAATTCGCCTTGGCCCTTGACATCTCAATGCTGTATGAACCGTGTCATCACTAGGTTCCAGGACACTTGTCATCACAATGCTCCGTGAACTCTGTTATCTCAATGTTCCATGGCCTTTGTATTCACAATGCTCCATTGTCCTGATAATCGCATTGCTCCATGAACACTTTCATCACAATGCTCCTTGACCACTGTCACCCTAATTCCCCATGACGTCTCGCCTCACTGTCTTCCAAGGCCACTCTCATCAAAATGCTCCATGATCTGTGTCAGCACAATATTGCATGACACTTGTCATCACAATGCTCCATGATGCCTGTCATCACAATGCTCCATGAATTTGTTATCACTATGCTCCAGGACCAGTTTCATCACAATACTCCATCCCCCTTTTCATCACAGTGCACAATGAAACCTTTCATTACAATGCTCCATGACACTTGTCATCACAATGCTCAATGGCCTTTATCGTCACAATGCTCCCAGGCACTTTTCATCACGATGTTCCATGAAAACTTACATCACTTTGCTCCACGACCATTGTCATCACAATAGTCCATACCCTTGTCAACACAATGCTGCATAATCCCTGTCATCACAATTCTCCTTGACTGCTGTCATCACGATAATCCAGGACAATTTTCATAACAATGGTTCATTCCCCCAGTCATCTCAGTGCTCCATGATACCTTTCATCACAATTCCTAGATGATCAATGTCATCACAAGGCCCCATGACACCTGTCATCACAATTTGCTATGACCCTTGTCATCACAATACTCGATGAACCGTGTCATCACAGTGTTCCAGGGCACATGTCATCACAATGATCCATGACGACTTTCATCACAATGCTCCAATACACCTGTCATCACAATGCTCCATGGCCCCTGTTATCATATTGCTCCATGATCACTTTCATCACAATGATCCATGACCAATGTCATCACCATTCCTAATGACGCCTGTCATCTCAATGCTCCATGGCACCTTCATCACAATGCTCCATGAACCCATTCATCACAATGTTCCCTGTCCTTTTCATCACAATGTTCCATGGGCCCTGTCATCACAATGCTCCATGCGCTTGTCATCAAAATGCTCCAGAACTCTTGTCATCATAATGCTCCATGCCAATGTCATCAAAATGCCCCATGACACTTGTCATCACAATGCTCCACGTCATTTGTCATCACAATGCTCCATGACCCTTGTCATAAGAATGGTCCATGGCCTTGTCATCACAATGTTCCATGGCCTCTGACATCACTATGCTCTATGGTTTTTCTCATCACAATGCTCTTTGACCCCTGTCATCACAATGCTTGATGACCATTGTCATCACAATGCTCCAAGAACCCTGTCATCACAATGCTCCATGCCGTTGACATCACAATGCTCCATGGCCCTTGTAATTAGAATGCTCCATGCCCTTGTCATCACAATGCTCCAGAACACTTGTGATCATAATACGCCTTTCCTGTGTCATCCCATTGCTCAATGACCCTTGTCATCAAAATAGTCCTTGTCCTTTGTCATCACAGTGCTCCATGATACCTTTAATCAAAATTCTACATGACAACTGTCATCACAATGCAAGATGACCAATGTCATCACAAGGCCCCATGACACGTGTCATCACAATTCGCCTTGGCCCTGGACATCTCAATGCTGTATGAACCGTGTCATCACTAGGTTCCAGGACACTTGTCATCACAATGCTCCGTGAACTCTGTTATCTCAATGTTCCATGGCCTTTGTATTCACAATGCTCCATTGTCCTGATAATCGCATTGCTCCATGAACACTTTCATCACAATGCTCCTTGACCACTGTCACCCTAATTCCCCATGACGTCTCGCCTCACTGTCTTCCAAGGCCACTCTCATCAAAATGCTCCATGATCTGTGTCAGCACAATATTGCATGACACTTGTCATCACAATGCTCCATGATGCCTGTCATCACAATGCTCCATGAATTTGTTATCACAATGCTCCAGGACCAGTTTCATCACAATACTCCATCCCCCTTTTCATCACAGTGCACAATGAAACCTTTCATTACAATGCTCCATGACACTTGTCATCACAATGCTCAATGGCCTTTATCGTCACAATGCTCCCAGGCACTTTTCATCACGATGTTCCATGAAAACTTACATACTTTGCTCCACGACCATTGTCATCACAATAGTCCATACCCTTGTCAACACAATGCTGCATAATCCCTGTCATCACAATTCTCCTTGACTGCTGTCATCACGATAATCCAGGACAATTTTCATAACAATGGTTCATTCCCCCAGTCATCTCAGTGCTCCATGATACCTTTCATCACAATTCCTAGATGATCAATGTCATCACAAGGCCCCATGACACCTGTCATCACAATTTGCTATGACCCTTGTCATCACAATACTCGATGAACCGTGTCATCACAGTGTTCCAGGGCACATGTCATCACAATGATCCATGACGACTTTCATCACAATGCTCCAATACACCTGTCATCACAATGCTCCATGGCCCCTGTTATCATATTGCTCCATGATCACTTTCATCACAATGATCCATGACCAATGTCATCACCATTCCTAATGACGCCTGTCATCTCAATGCTCCATGGCACCTTCATCACAATGCTCCATGAACCAATTCATCGCAATGTTCCCTGTCCTTTTCATCACAATGTTCCATGGGCCCTGTCATCACAATGCTCCATGCGCTTGTCATCAAAATGCTCCAGAACTCTTGTCATCATAATGCTCCATGCCAATGTCATCAAAATGCCCCATGACACTTGTCATCACAATGCTCCACGTCATTTGTCATCACAATGCTCCATGACCCTTGTCATAACAATGGTCCATGGCCTTGTCATCACAATGTTCCATGGCCTCTGACATCACTATGCTCTATGGTTTTTCTCATCACAATGCTCTTTGACCCCTGTCATCACAATGCTTGATGACCATTGTCATCACAATGCTCCAAGAACCCTGTCATCACAATGCTCCATGCCGTTGACATCACAATGCTCCATGGCCCTTGTAATTAGAATGCTCCATGCCCTTGTCATCACAATGCTCCAGAACACTTGTGATCATAATACGCCTTTCCTGTGTCATCCCATTGCTCAATGACCCTTGTCATCAAAATATTCCTTGTCCTTTGTCATCACAGTGCTCCATGATACCTTTAATCAAAATTCTACATGACAACTGTCATCACAATGCAAGATGACCAATGTCATCACAAGGCCCCATGACACGTGTCATCACAATTCGCCTTGGCCCTTGACATCTCAATGCTGTATGAACCGTGTCATCACTAGGTTCCAGGACACTTGTCATCACAATGCTCCATGAACTCTGTTATCTCAATGTTCCATGGCCTTTGTATTCACAATGCTCCATTGTCCTGATAATCGCATTGCTCCATGAACACTTTCATCACAATGCTCCTTGACCACTGTCACCCTAATTCCCCATGACGTCTCGCCTCACTGTCTTCCAAGGCCACTCTCATCAAAATGCTCCATGATCTGTGTCAGCACAATATTGCATGACACTTGTCATCACAATGCTCCATGATGCCTGTCATCACAATGCTCCATGAATTTGTTATCACTATGCTCCAGGACCAGTTTCATCACAATACTCCATCCCCCTTTTCATCACAGTGCACAATGAAACCTTTCATTACAATGCTCCATGACACTTGTCATCACAATGCTCAATGGCCTTTATCGTCACAATGCTCCCAGGCACTTTTCATCACGATGTTCCATGAAAACTTACATCACTTTGCTCCACGACCATTGTCATCACAATAGTCCATACCCTTGTCAACACAATGCTGCATAATCCCTGTCATCACAATTCTCCTTGACTGCTGTCATCACGATAATCCAGGACAATTTTCATAACAATGGTTCATTCCCCCAGTCATCTCAGTGCTCCATGATACCTTTCATCACAATTCCTAGATGATCAATGTCATCACAAGGCCCCATGACACCTGTCATCACAATTTGCTATGACCCTTGTCATCACAATACTCGATGAACCGTGTCATCACAGTGTTCCAGGGCACATGTCATCACAATGATCCATGACGACTTTCATCACAATGCTCCAATACACCTGTCATCACAATGCTCCATGGCCCCTGTTATCATATTTCTCCATGATCACTTTCATCACAATGATCCATGACCAATGTCATCACCATTCCTAATGACGCCTGTCATCTCAATGCTCCATGGCACCTTCATCACAATGCTCCATGAACCCATTCATCACAATGTTCCCTGTCCTTTTCATCACAATGTTCCATGGGCCCTGTCATCACAATGCTCCATGCGCTTGTCATCAAAATGCTCCAGAACTCTTGTCATCATAATGCTCCATGCCAATGTCATCAAAATGCCCCATGACACTTGTCATCACAATGCTCCACGTCATTTGTCATCACAATGCTCCATGACCCTTGTCATAACAATGGTCCATGGCCTTGTCATCACAATGTTCCATGGCCTCTGACATCACTATGCTCTATGGTTTTTCTCATCACAATGCTCTTTGACCCCTGTCATCACAATGCTTGATGACCATTGTCATCACAATGCTCCAAGAACCCTGTCATCACAATGCTCCATGCCGTTGACATCACAATGCTCCATGGCCCTTGTAATTAGAATGCTCCATGCCCTTGTCATCACAATGCTCCAGAACACTTGTGATCATAATACGCCTTTCCTGTGTCATCCCATTGCTCAATGACCCTTGTCATCAAAATATTCCTTGTCCTTTGTCATCACAGTGCTCCATGATACCTTTAATCAAAATTCTACATGACAACTGTCATCACAATGCAAGATGACCAATGTCATCACAAGGCCCCATGACACGTGTCATCACAATTCGCCTTGGCCCTGGACATCTCAATGCTGTATGAACCGTGTCATCACTAGGTTCCAGGACACTTGTCATCACAATGCTCCATGAACTCTGTTATCTCAATGTTCCATGGCCTTTGTATTCACAATGCTCCATTGTCCTGATAATCGCATTGCTCCATGAACACTTTCATCACAATGCTCCTTGACCACTGTCACCCTAATTCCCCATGACGTCTCGCCTCACTGTCTTCCAAGGCCACTCTCATCAAAATGCTCCATGATCTGTGTCAGCACAATATTGCATGACACTTGTCATCACAATGCTCCATGATGCCTGTCATCACAATGCTCCATGAATTTGTTATCACAATGCTCCAGGACCAGTTTCATCACAATACTCCATCCCCCTTTTCATCACAGTGCACAATGAAACCTTTCATTACAATGCTCCATGACACTTGTCATCACAATGCTCAATGGCCTTTATCGTCACAATGCTCCCAGGCACTTTTCATCACGATGTTCCATGAAAACTTACATCACTTTGCTCCATGACCATTGTCATCACAATAGTCCATACCCTTGTCAACACAATGCTGCATAATCCCTGTCATCACAATTCTCCTTGACTGCTGTCATCACGATAATCCAGGACAATTTTCATAACAATGGTTCATTCCCCCAGTCATCTCAGTGCTCCATGATACCTTTCATCACAATTCCTAGATGATCAATGTCATCACAAGGCCCCATGACACCTGTCATCACAATTTGCTATGACCCTTGTCATCACAATACTCGATGAACCGTGTCATCACAGTGCTCCAGGGCACATGTCATCACAATGATCCATGACGACTTTCATCACAATGCTCCAATACACCTGTCATCACAATGCTCCATGGCCCCTGTTATCATATTTCTCCATGATCACTTTCATCACAATGATCCATGACCAATGTCATCACCATTCCTAATGACGCCTGTCATCTCAATGCTCCATGGCACCTTCATCACAATGCTCCATGAACCCATTCATCACAATGTTCCCTGTCCTTTTCATCACAATGTTCCATGGGCCCTGTCATCACAATGCTCCATGCGCTTGTCATCAAAATGCTCCAGAACTCTTGTCATCATAATGCTCCATGCCAATGTCATCAAAATGCCCCATGACACTTGTCATCACAATGCTCCACATCATTTGTCATCACAATGCTCCATGACCCTTGTCATAAGAATGGTCCATGGCCTTGTCATCACAATGTTCCATGGCCTCTGACATCACTATGCTCTATGGTTTTTCTCATCACAATGCTCTTTGACCCCTGTCATCACAATGCTTGATGACCATTGTCATCACAATGCTCCAAGAACCCTGTCATCACAATGCTCCATGCCGTTGACATCACAATGCTCCATGGCCCTTGTAATTAGAATGCTCCATGCCCTTGTCATCACAATGCTCCAGAACACTTGTGATCATAATACGCCTTTCCTGTGTCATCCCATTGCTCAATGACCCTTGTCATCAAAATATTCCTTGTCCTTTGTCATCACAGTGCTCCATGATACCTTTAATCAAAATTCTACATGACAACTGTCATCACAATGCAAGATGACCAATGTCATCAAAAGGCCCCATGACACGTGTCATCACAATTCGCCTTGGCCCTGGACATCTCAATGCTGTATGAACCGTGTCATCACTAGGTTCCAGGACACTTGTCATCACAATGCTCCATGAACTCTGTTATCTCAATGTTCCATGGCCTTTGTATTCACAATGCTCCATTGTCCTGATAATCGCATTGCTCCATGAACACTTTCATCACAATGCTCCTTGACCACTGTCACCCTAATTCCCCATGACGTCTCGCCTCACTGTCTTCCAAGGCCACTCTCATCAAAATGCTCCATGATCTGTGTCAGCACAATATTGCATGACACTTGTCATCACAATGCTCCATGATGCCTGTCATCACAATGCTCCATGAATTTGTTATCACAATGCTCCAGGACCAGTTTCATCACAATACTCCATCCCCCTTTTCATCACAGTGCACAATGAAACCTTTCATTACAATGCTCCATGACACTTGTCATCACAATGCTCAATGGCCTTTATCGTCACAATGCTCCCAGGCACTTTTCATCACGATGTTCCATGAAAACTTACATCACTTTGCTCCACGACCATTGTCATCACAATAGTCCATACCCTTGTCAACACAATGCTGCATAATCCCTGTCATCACAATTCTCCTTGACTGCTGTCATCACGATAATCCAGGACAATTTTCATAACAATGGTTCATTCCCCCAGTCATCTCAGTGCTCCATGATACCTTTCATCACAATTCCTAGATGATCAATGTCATCACAAGGCCCCATGACACCTGTCATCACAATTTGCTATGACCCTTGTCATCACAATACTCGATGAACCGTGTCATCACAGTGTTCCAGGGCACATGTCATCACAATGATCCATGACGACTTTCATCACAATGCTCCAATACACCTGTCATCACAATGCTCCATGGCCCCTGTTATCATATTGCTCCATGATCACTTTCATCACAATGATCCATGACCAATGTCATCACCATTCCTAATGACGCCTGTCATCTCAATGCTCCATGGCACCTTCATCACAATGCTCCATGAACCCATTCATCACAATGTTCCCTGTCCTTTTCATCACAATGTTCCATGGGCCCTGTCATCACAATGCTCCATGCGCTTGTCATCAAAATGCTCCAGAACTCTTGTCATCATAATGCTCCATGCCAATGTCATCAAAATGCCCCATGACACTTGTCATCACAATGCTCCACATCATTTGTCATCACAATGCTCCATGACCCTTGTCATAAGAATGGTCCATGGCCTTGTCATCACAATGTTCCATGGCCTCTGACATCACTATGCTCTATGGTTTTTCTCATCACAATGCTCTTTGACCCCTGTCATCACAATGCTTGATGACCATTGTCATCACAATGCTCCAAGAACCCTGTCATCACAATGCTCCATGCCGTTGACATCACAATGCTCCATGGCCCTTGTAATTAGAATGCTCCATGCCCTTGTCATCACAATGCTCCAGAACACTTGTGATCATAATACGCCTTTCCTGTGTCATCCCATTGCTCAATGACCCTTGTCATCAAAATATTCCTTGTCCTTTGTCATCACAGTGCTCCATGATACCTTTAATCAAAATTCTACATGACAACTGTCATCACAATGCAAGATGACCAATGTCATCAAAAGGCCCCATGACACGTGTCATCACAATTCGCCTTGGCCCTGGACATCTCAATGCTGTATGAACCGTGTCATCACTAGGTTCCAGGACACTTGTCATCACAATGCTCCATGAACTCTGTTATCTCAATGTTCCATGGCCTTTGTATTCACAATGCTCCATTGTCCTGATAATCGCATTGCTCCATGAACACTTTCATCACAATGCTCCTTGACCACTGTCACCCTAATTCCCCATGACGTCTCGCCTCACTGTCTTCCAAGGCCACTCTCATCAAAATGCTCCATGATCTGTGTCAGCACAATATTGCATGACACTTGTCATCACAATGCTCCATGATGCCTGTCATCACAATGCTCCATGAATTTGTTATCACAATGCTCCAGGACCAGTTTCATCACAATACTCCATCCCCCTTTTCATCACAGTGCACAATGAAACCTTTCATTACAATGCTCCATGACACTTGTCATCACAATGCTCAATGGCCTTTATCGTCACAATGCTCCCAGGCACTTTTCATCACGATGTTCCATGAAAACTTACATCACTTTGCTCCACGACCATTGTCATCACAATAGTCCATACCCTTGTCAACACAATGCTGCATAATCCCTGTCATCACAATTCTCCTTGACTGCTGTCATCACGATAATCCAGGACAATTTTCATAACAATGGTTCATTCCCCCAGTCATCTCAGTGCTCCATGATACCTTTCATCACAATTCCTAGATGATCAATGTCATCACAAGGCCCCATGACACCTGTCATCACAATTTGCTATGACCCTTGTCATCACAATACTCGATGAACCGTGTCATCACAGTGTTCCAGGGCACATGTCATCACAATGATCCATGACGACTTTCATCACAATGCTCCAATACACCTGTCATCACAATGCTCCATGGCCCCTGTTATCATATTGCTCCATGATCACTTTCATCACAATGATCCATGACCAATGTCATCACCATTCCTAATGACGCCTGTCATCTCAATGCTCCATGGCACCTTCATCACAATGCTCCATGAACCCATTCATCACAATGTTCCCTGTCCTTTTCATCACAATGTTCCATGGGCCCTGTCATCACAATGCTCCATGCGCTTGTCATCAAAATGCTCCAGAACTCTTGTCATCATAATGCTCCATGCCAATGTCATCAAAATGCCCCATGACACTTGTCATCACAATGCTCCACGTCATTTGTCATCACAATGCTCCATGACCCTTGTCATAAGAATGGTCCATGGCCTTGTCATCACAATGTTCCATGGCCTCTGACATCACTATGCTCTATGGTTTTTCTCATCACAATGCTCTTTGACCCCTGTCATCACAATGCTTGATGACCATTGTCATCACAATGCTCCAAGCACCCTGTCATCACAATGCTCCATGCCGTTGACATCACAATGCTCCATGGCCCTTGTAATTAGAATGCTCCATGCCCTTGTCATCACAATGCTCCAGAACACTTGTGATCATAATACGCCTTTCCTGTGTCATCGCATTGCTCAATGACCCTTGTCATCAAAATATTCCTTGTCCTTTGTCATCACAGTGCTCCATGATACCTTTAATCAAAATTCTACATGACAACTGTCATCACAATGCAAGATGACCAATGTCATCACAAGGCCCCATGACACGTGTCATCACAATTCGCCTTGGCCCTGGACATCTCAATGCTGTATGAACCGTGTCATCACTAGGTTCCAGGACACTTGTCATCACAATGCTCCATGAACTCTGTTATCTCAATGTTCCATGGCCTTTGTATTCACAATGCTCCATTGTCCTGATAATCGCATTGCTCCATGAACACTTTCATCACAATGCTCCTTGACCACTGTCACCCTAATTCCCCATGACGTCTCGCCTCACTGTCTTCCAAGGCCACTCTCATCAAAATGCTCCATGATCTGTGTCAGCACAATATTGCATGACACTTGTCATCACAATGCTCCATGATGCCTGTCATCACAATGCTCCATGAATTTGTTATCACAATGCTCCAGGACCAGTTTCATCACAATACTCCATCCCCCTTTTCATCACAGTGCACAATGAAACCTTTCATTACAATGCTCCATGACACTTGTCATCACAATGCTCAATGGCCTTTATCGTCACAATGCTCCCAGGCACTTTTCATCACGATGTTCCATGAAAACTTACATCACTTTGCTCCATGACCATTGTCATCACAATAGTCCATACCCTTGTCAACACAATGCTGCATAATCCCTGTCATCACAATTCTCCTTGACTGCTGTCATCACGATAATCCAGGACAATTTTCATAACAATGGTTCATTCCCCCAGTCATCTCAGTGCTCCATGATACCTTTCATCACAATTCCTAGATGATCAATGTCATCACAAGGCCCCATGACACCTGTCATCACAATTTGCTATGACCCTTGTCATCACAATACTCGATGAACCGTGTCATCACAGTGTTCCAGGGCACATGTCATCACAATGATCCATGACGACTTTCATCACAATGCTCCAATACACCTGTCATCACAATGCTCCATGGCCCCTGTTATCATATTTCTCCATGATCACTTTCATCACAATGATCCATGACCAATGTCATCACCATTCCTAATGACGCCTGTCATCTCAATGCTCCATGGCACCTTCATCACAATGCTCCATGAACCCATTCATCACAATGTTCCCTGTCCTTTTCATCACAATGTTCCATGGGCCCTGTCATCACAATGCTCCATGCGCTTGTCATCAAAATGCTCCAGAACTCTTGTCATCATAATGCTCCATGCCAATGTCATCAAAATGCCCCATGACACTTGTCATCACAATGCTCCACATCATTTGTCATCACAATGCTCCATGACCCTTGTCATAAGAATGGTCCATGGCCTTGTCATCACAATGTTCCATGGCCTCTGACATCACTATGCTCTATGGTTTTTCTCATCACAATGCTCTTTGACCCCTGTCATCACAATGCTTGATGACCATTGTCATCACAATGCTCCAAGAACCCTGTCATCACAATGCTCCATGCCGTTGACATCACAATGCTCCATGGCCCTTGTAATTAGAATGCTCCATGCCCTTGTCATCACAATGCTCCAGAACACTTGTGATCATAATACGCCTTTCCTGTGTCATCCCATTGCTCAATGACCCTTGTCATCAAAATATTCCTTGTCCTTTGTCATCACAGTGCTCCATGATACCTTTAATCAAAATTCTACATGACAACTGTCATCACAATGCAAGATGACCAATGTCATCAAAAGGCCCCATGACACGTGTCATCACAATTCGCCTTGGCCCTGGACATCTCAATGCTGTATGAACCGTGTCATCACTAGGTTCCAGGACACTTGTCATCACAATGCTCCATGAACTCTGTTATCTCAATGTTCCATGGCCTTTGTATTCACAATGCTCCATTGTCCTGATAATCGCATTGCTCCATGAACACTTTCATCACAATGCTCCTTGACCACTGTCACCCTAATTCCCCATGACGTCTCGCCTCACTGTCTTCCAAGGCCACTCTCATCAAAATGCTCCATGATCTGTGTCAGCACAATATTGCATGACACTTGTCATCACAATGCTCCATGATGCCTGTCATCACAATGCTCCATGAATTTGTTATCACAATGCTCCAGGACCAGTTTCATCACAATACTCCATCCCCCTTTTCATCACAGTGCACAATGAAACCTTTCATTACAATGCTCCATGACACTTGTCATCACAATGCTCAATGGCCTTTATCGTCACAATGCTCCCAGGCACTTTTCATCACGATGTTCCATGAAAACTTACATCACTTTGCTCCACGACCATTGTCATCACAATAGTCCATACCCTTGTCAACACAATGCTGCATAATCCCTGTCATCACAATTCTCCTTGACTGCTGTCATCACGATAATCCAGGACAATTTTCATAACAATGGTTCATTCCCCCAGTCATCTCAGTGCTCCATGATACCTTTCATCACAATTCCTAGATGATCAATGTCATCACAAGGCCCCATGACACCTGTCATCACAATTTGCTATGACCCTTGTCATCACAATACTCGATGAACCGTGTCATCACAGTGTTCCAGGGCACATGTCATCACAATGATCCATGACGACTTTCATCACAATGCTCCAATACACCTGTCATCACAATGCTCCATGGCCCCTGTTATCATATTGCTCCATGATCACTTTCATCACAATGATCCATGACCAATGTCATCACCATTCCTAATGACGCCTGTCATCTCAATGCTCCATGGCACCTTCATCACAATGCTCCATGAACCCATTCATCACAATGTTCCCTGTCCTTTTCATCACAATGTTCCATGGGCCCTGTCATCACAATGCTCCATGCGCTTGTCATCAAAATGCTCCAGAACTCTTGTCATCATAATGCTCCATGCCAATGTCATCAAAATGCCCCATGACACTTGTCATCACAATGCTCCACGTCATTTGTCATCACAATGCTCCATGACCCTTGTCATAAGAATGGTCCATGGCCTTGTCATCACAATGTTCCATGGCCTCTGACATCACTATGCTCTATGGTTTTTCTCATCACAATGCTCTTTGACCCCTGTCATCACAATGCTTGATGACCATTGTCATCACAATGCTCCAAGCACCCTGTCATCACAATGCTCCATGCCGTTGACATCACAATGCTCCATGGCCCTTGTAATTAGAATGCTCCATGCCCTTGTCATCACAATGCTCCAGAACACTTGTGATCATAATACGCCTTTCCTGTGTCATCGCATTGCTCAATGACCCTTGTCATCAAAATATTCCTTGTCCTTTGTCATCACAGTGCTCCATGATACCTTTAATCAAAATTCTACATGACAACTGTCATCACAATGCAAGATGACCAATGTCATCACAAGGCCCCATGACACGTGTCATCACAATTCGCCTTGGCCCTTGACATCTCAATGCTGTATGAACCGTGTCATCACTAGGTTCCAGGACACTTGTCATCACAATGCTCCGTGAACTCTGTTATCTCAATGTTCCATGGCCTTTGTATTCACAATGCTCCATTGTCCTGATAATCGCATTGCTCCATGAACACTTTCATCACAATGCTCCTTGACCACTGTCACCCTAATTCCCCATGACGTCTCGCCTCACTGTCTTCCAAGGCCACTCTCATCAAAATGCTCCATGATCTGTGTCAGCACAATATTGCATGACACTTGTCATCACAATGCTCCATGATGCCTGTCATCACAATGCTCCATGAATTTGTTATCACAATGCTCCAGGACCAGTTTCATCACAATACTCCATCCCCCTTTTCATCACAGTGCACAATGAAACCTTTCATTACAATGCTCCATGACACTTGTCATCACAATGCTCAATGGCCTTTATCGTCACAATGCTCCCAGGCACTTTTCATCACGATGTTCCATGAAAACTTACATCACTTTGCTCCACGACCATTGTCATCACAATAGTCCATACCCTTGTCAACACAATGCTGCATAATCCCTGTCATCACAATTCTCCTTGACTGCTGTCATCACGATAATCCAGGACAATTTTCATAACAATGGTTCATTCCCCCAGTCATCTCAGTGCTCCATGATACCTTTCATCACAATTCCTAGATGATCAATGTCATCACAAGGCCCCATGACACCTGTCATCACAATTTGCTATGACCCTTGTCATCACAATACTCGATGAACCGTGTCATCACAGTGTTCCAGGGCACATGTCATCACAATGATCCATGACGACTTTCATCACAATGCTCCAATACACCTGTCATCACAATGCTCCATGGCCCCTGTTATCATATTGCTCCATGATCACTTTCATCACAATGATCCATGACCAATGTCATCACCATTCCTAATGACGCCTGTCATCTCAATGCTCCATGGCACCTTCATCACAATGCTCCATGAACCCATTCATCGCAATGTTCCCTGTCCTTTTCATCACAATGTTCCATGGGCCCTGTCATCACAATGCTCCATGCGCTTGTCATCAAAATGCTCCAGAACTCTTGTCATCATAATGCTCCATGCCAATGTCATCAAAATGCCCCATGACACTTGTCATCACAATGCTCCACGTCATTTGTCATCACAATGCTCCATGACCCTTGTCATAAGAATGGTCCATGGCCTTGTCATCACAATGTTCCATGGCCTCTGACATCACTATGCTCTATGGTTTTTCTCATCACAATGCTCTTTGACCCCTGTCATCACAATGCTTGATGACCATTGTCATCACAATGCTCCAAGAACCCTGTCATCACAATGCTCCATGCCGTTGACATCACAATGCTCCATGGCCCTTGTAATTAGAATGCTCCATGCCCTTGTCATCACAATGCTCCAGAACACTTGTGATCATAATACGCCTTTCCTGTGTCATCCCATTGCTCAATGACCCTTGTCATCAAAATATTCCTTGTCCTTTGTCATCACAGTGCTCCATGATACCTTTAATCAAAATTCTACATGACAACTGTCATCACAATGCAAGATGACCAATGTCATCACAAGGCCCCATGACACGTGTCATCACAATTCGCCTTGGCCCTGGACATCTCAATGCTGTATGAACCGTGTCATCACTAGGTTCCAGGACACTTGTCATCACAATGCTCCATGAACTCTGTTATCTCAATGTTCCATGGCCTTTGTATTCACAATGCTCCATTGTCCTGATAATCGCATTGCTCCATGAACACTTTCATCACAATGCTCCTTGACCACTGTCACCCTAATTCCCCATGACGTCTCGCCTCACTGTCTTCCAAGGCCACTCTCATCAAAATGCTCCATGATCTGTGTCAGCACAATATTGCATGACACTTGTCATCACAATGCTCCATGATGCCTGTCATCACAATGCTCCATGAATTTGTTATCACAATGCTCCAGGACCAGTTTCATCACAATACTCCATCCCCCTTTTCATCACAGTGCACAATGAAACCTTTCATTACAATGCTCCATGACACTTGTCATCACAATGCTCAATGGCCTTTATCGTCACAATGCTCCCAGGCACTTTTCATCACGATGTTCCATGAAAACTTACATCACTTTGCTCCACGACCATTGTCATCACAATAGTCCATACCCTTGTCAACACAATGCTGCATAATCCCTGTCATCACAATTCTCCTTGACTGCTGTCATCACGATAATCCAGGACAATTTTCATAACAATGGTTCATTCCCCCAGTCATCTCAGTGCTCCATGATACCTTTCATCACAATTCCTAGATGATCAATGTCATCACAAGGCCCCATGACACCTGTCATCACAATTTGCTATGACCCTTGTCATCACAATACTCGATGAACCGTGTCATCACAGTGTTCCAGGGCACATGTCATCACAATGATCCATGACGACTTTCATCACAATGCTCCAATACACCTGTCATCACAATGCTCCATGGCCCCTGTTATCATATTGCTCCATGATCACTTTCATCACAATGATCCATGACCAATGTCATCACCATTCCTAATGACGCCTGTCATCTCAATGCTCCATGGCACCTTCATCACAATGCTCCATGAACCCATTCATCGCAATGTTCCCTGTCCTTTTCATCACAATGTTCCATGGGCCCTGTCATCACAATGCTCCATGCGCTTGTCATCAAAATGCTCCAGAACTCTTGTCATCATAATGCTCCATGCCAATGTCATCAAAATGCCCCATGACACTTGTCATCACAATGCTCCACGTCATTTGTCATCACAATGCTCCATGACCCTTGTCATAAGAATGGTCCATGGCCTTGTCATCACAATGTTCCATGGCCTCTGACATCACTATGCTCTATGGTTTTTCTCATCACAATGCTCTTTGACCCCTGTCATCACAATGCTTGATGACCATTGTCATCACAATGCTCCAAGCACCCTGTCATCACAATGCTCCATGCCGTTGACATCACAATGCTCCATGGCCCTTGTAATTAGAATGCTCCATGCCCTTGTCATCACAATGCTCCAGAACACTTGTGATCATAATACGCCTTTCCTGTGTCATCGCATTGCTCAATGACCCTTGTCATCAAAATATTCCTTGTCCTTTGTCATCACAGTGCTCCATGATACCTTTAATCAAAATTCTACATGACAACTGTCATCACAATGCAAGATGACCAATGTCATCACAAGGCCCCATGACACGTGTCATCACAATTCGCCTTGGCCCTTGACATCTCAATGCTGTATGAACCGTGTCATCACTAGGTTCCAGGACACTTGTCATCACAATGCTCCGTGAACTCTGTTATCTCAATGTTCCATGGCCTTTGTATTCACAATGCTCCATTGTCCTGATAATCGCATTGCTCCATGAACACTTTCATCACAATGCTCCTTGACCACTGTCACCCTAATTCCCCATGACGTCTCGCCTCACTGTCTTCCAAGGCCACTCTCATCAAAATGCTCCATGATCTGTGTCAGCACAATATTGCATGACACTTGTCATCACAATGCTCCATGATGCCTGTCATCACAATGCTCCATGAATTTGTTATCACTATGCTCCAGGACCAGTTTCATCACAATACTCCATCCCCCTTTTCATCACAGTGCACAATGAAACCTTTCATTACAATGCTCCATGACACTTGTCATCACAATGCTCAATGGCCTTTATCGTCACAATGCTCCCAGGCACTTTTCATCACGATGTTCCATGAAAACTTACATCACTTTGCTCCACGACCATTGTCATCACAATAGTCCATACCCTTGTCAACACAATGCTGCATAATCCCTGTCATCACAATTCTCCTTGACTGCTGTCATCACGATAATCCAGGACAATTTTCATAACAATGGTTCATTCCCCCAGTCATCTCAGTGCTCCATGATACCTTTCATCACAATTCCTAGATGATCAATGTCATCACAAGGCCCCATGACACCTGTCATCACAATTTGCTATGACCCTTGTCATCACAATACTCGATGAACCGTGTCATCACAGTGTTCCAGGGCACATGTCATCACAATGATCCATGACGACTTTCATCACAATGCTCCAATACACCTGTCATCACAATGCTCCATGGCCCCTGTTATCATATTGCTCCATGATCACTTTCATCACAATGATCCATGACCAATGTCATCACCATTCCTAATGACGCCTGTCATCTCAATGCTCCATGGCACCTTCATCACAATGCTCCATGAACCCATTCATCGCAATGTTCCCTGTCCTTTTCATCACAATGTTCCATGGGCCCTGTCATCACAATGCTCCATGCGCTTGTCATCAAAATGCTCCAGAACTCTTGTCATCATAATGCTCCATGCCAATGTCATCAAAATGCCCCATGACACTTGTCATCACAATGCTCCACGTCATTTGTCATCACAATGCTCCATGACCCTTGTCATAAGAATGGTCCATGGCCTTGTCATCACAATGTTCCATGGCCTCTGACATCACTATGCTCTATGGTTTTTCTCATCACAATGCTCTTTGACCCCTGTCATCACAATGCTTGATGACCATTGTCATCACAATGCTCCAAGCACCCTGTCATCACAATGCTCCATGCCGTTGACATCACAATGCTCCATGGCCCTTGTAATTAGAATGCTCCATGCCCTTGTCATCACAATGCTCCAGAACACTTGTGATCATAATACGCCTTTCCTGTGTCATCGCATTGCTCAATGACCCTTGTCATCAAAATAGTCTTTGTCCTTTGTCATCACAGTGCTCCATGATACCTTTAATCAAAATTCTACATGACAACTGTCATCACAATGCAAGATGACCAATGTCATCACAAGGCCCCATGACACGTGTCATCACAATTCGCCTTGGCCCTTGACATCTCAATGCTGTATGAACCGTGTCATCACTAGGTTCCAGGACACTTGTCATCACAATGCTCCGTGAACTCTGTTATCTCAATGTTCCATGGCCTTTGTATTCACAATGCTCCATTGTCCTGATAATCGCATTGCTCCATGAACACTTTCATCACAATGCTCCTTGACCACTGTCACCCTAATTCCCCATGACGTCTCGCCTCACTGTCTTCCAAGGCCACTCTCATCAAAATGCTCCATGATCTGTGTCAGCACAATATTGCATGACACTTGTCATCACAATGCTCCATGATGCCTGTCATCACAATGCTCCATGAATTTGTTATCACTATGCTCCAGGACCAGTTTCATCACAATACTCCATCCCCCTTTTCATCACAGTGCACAATGAAACCTTTCATTACAATGCTCCATGACACTTGTCATCACAATGCTCAATGGCCTTTATCGTCACAATGCTCCCAGGCACTTTTCATCACGATGTTCCATGAAAACTTACATCACTTTGCTCCACGACCATTGTCATCACAATAGTCCATACCCTTGTCAACACAATGCTGCATAATCCCTGTCATCACAATTCTCCTTGACTGCTGTCATCACGATAATCCAGGACAATTTTCATAACAATGGTTCATTCCCCCAGTCATCTCAGTGCTCCATGATACCTTTCATCACAATTCCTAGATGATCAATGTCATCACAAGGCCCCATGACACCTGTCATCACAATTTGCTATGACCCTTGTCATCACAATACTCGATGAACCGTGTCATCACAGTGTTCCAGGGCACATGTCATCACAATGATCCATGACGAGTTTCATCACAATGCTCCAATACACCTGTCATCACAATGCTCCATGGCCCCTGTTATCATATTGCTCCATGATCACTTTCATCACAATGATCCATGACCAATGTCATCACCATTCCTAATGACGCCTGTCATCTCAATGCTCCATGGCACCTTCATCACAATGCTCCATGAACCCATTCATCGCAATGTTCCCTGTCCTTTTCATCACAATGTTCCATGGGCCCTGTCATCACAATGCTCCATGCGCTTGTCATCAAAATGCTCCAGAACTCTTGTAATCATAATGCTCCATGCCAATGTCATCAAAATGCCCCATGACACTTGTCATCACAATGCTCCACGTCATTTGTCATCACAATGCTCCATGACCCTTGTCATAAGAATGGTCCATGGCCTTGTCATCACAATGTTCCATGGCCTCTGACATCACTATGCTCTATGGTTTTTCTCATCACAATGCTCTTTGACCCCTGTCATCACAATGCTTGATGACCATTGTCATCACAATGCTCCAAGAACCCTGTCATCACAATGCTCCATGCCGTTGACATCACAATGCTCCATGGCCCTTGTAATTAGAATGCTCCATGCCCTTGTCATCACAATGCTCCAGAACACTTGTGATCATAATACGCCTTTCCTGTGTCATCCCATTGCTCAATGACCCTTGTCATCAAAATATTCCTTGTCCTTTGTCATCACAGTGCTCCATGATACCTTTAATCAAAATTCTACATGACAACTGTCATCACAATGCAAGATGACCAATGTCATCACAAGGCCCCATGACACGTGTCATCACAATTCGCCTTGGCCCTGGACATCTCAATGCTGTATGAACCGTGTCATCACTAGGTTCCAGGACACTTGTCATCACAATGCTCCATGAACTCTGTTATCTCAATGTTCCATGGCCTTTGTATTCACAATGCTCCATTGTCCTGATAATCGCATTGCTCCATGAACACTTTCATCACAATGCTCCTTGACCACTGTCACCCTAATTCCCCATGACGTCTCGCCTCACTGTCTTCCAAGGCCACTCTCATCAAAATGCTCCATGATCTGTGTCAGCACAATATTGCATGACACTTGTCATCACAATGCTCCATGATGCCTGTCATCACAATGCTCCATGAATTTGTTATCACAATGCTCCAGGACCAGTTTCATCACAATACTCCATCCCCCTTTTCATCACAGTGCACAATGAAACCTTTCATTACAATGCTCCATGACACTTGTCATCACAATGCTCAATGGCCTTTATCGTCACAATGCTCCCAGGCACTTTTCATCACGATGTTCCATGAAAACTTACATCACTTTGCTCCACGACCATTGTCATCACAATAGTCCATACCCTTGTCAACACAATGCTGCATAATCCCTGTCATCACAATTCTCCTTGACTGCTGTCATCACGATAATCCAGGACAATTTTCATAACAATGGTTCATTCCCCCAGTCATCTCAGTGCTCCATGATACCTTTCATCACAATTCCTAGATGATCAATGTCATCACAAGGCCCCATGACACCTGTCATCACAATTTGCTATGACCCTTGTCATCACAATACTCGATGAACCGTGTCATCACAGTGTTCCAGGGCACATGTCATCACAATGATCCATGACGACTTTCATCACAATGCTCCAATACACCTGTCATCACAATGCTCCATGGCCCCTGTTATCATATTGCTCCATGATCACTTTCATCACAATGATCCATGACCAATGTCATCACCATTCCTAATGACGCCTGTCATCTCAATGCTCCATGGCACCTTCATCACAATGCTCCATGAACCCATTCATCACAATGTTCCCTGTCCTTTTCATCACAATGTTCCATGGGCCCTGTCATCACAATGCTCCATGCGCTTGTCATCAAAATGCTCCAGAACTCTTGTCATCATAATGCTCCATGCCAATGTCATCAAAATGCCCCATGACACTTGTCATCACAATGCTCCACGTCATTTGTCATCACAATGCTCCATGACCCTTGTCATAACAATGGTCCATGGCCTTGTCATCACAATGTTCCATGGCCTCTGACATCACTATGCTCTATGGTTTTTCTCATCACAATGCTCTTTGATCCCTGTCATCACAATGCTTGATGACCATTGTCATCACAATGCTCCAAGCACCCTGTCATCACAATGCTCCATGCCGTTGACATCACAATGCTCCATGGCCCTTGTAATTAGAATGCTCCATGCCCTTGTCATCACAATGCTCCAGAACACTTGTGATCATAATACGCCTTTCCTGTGTCATCGCATTGCTCAATGACCCTTGTCATCAAAATAGTCCTTGTCCTTTGTCATCACAGTGCTCCATGATACCTTTAATCAAAATTCTACATGACAACTGTCATCACAATGCAAGATGACCAATGTCATCACAAGGCCCCATGACACGTGTCATCACAATTCGCCTTGGCCCTTGACATCTCAATGCTGTATGAACCGTGTCATCACTAGGTTCCAGGACACTTGTCATCACAATGCTCCATGAACTCTGTTATCTCAATGTTCCATGGCCTTTGTATTCACAATGCTCCATTGTCCTGATAATCGCATTGCTGCATGAACACTTTCATCACAATGCTCCTTGACCACTGTCACCCTAATTCCCCATGACGTCTCGCCTCACTGTCTTCCAAGGCCACTCTCATCAAAATGCTCCATGATCTGTGTCAGCACAATATTGCATGACACTTGTCATCACAATGCTCCATGATGCCTGTCATCACAATGCTCCATGAATTTGTTATCACAATGCTCCAGGACCAGGTTCATCACAATACTCCATCCCCCTTTTCATCACAGTGCACAATGAAACCTTTCATTACAATGCTCCATGACACTTGTCATCACAATGCTCAATGGCCTTTATCGTCACAATGCTCCCAGGCACTTTTCATCACGATGTTCCATGAAAACTTACATCACTTTGCTCCACGACCATTGTCATCACAATAGTCCATACCCTTGTCAACACAATGCTGCATAATCCCTGTCATCACAATTCTCCTTGACTGCTGTCATCACGATAATCCAGGACAATTTTCATAACAATGGTTCATTCCCCCAGTCATCTCAGTGCTCCATGATACCTTTCATCACAATTCCTAGATGATCAATGTCATCACAAGGCCCCATGACACCTGTCATCACAATTCGCTATGACCCTTGTCATCACAATACTCGATGAACCGTGTCATCACAGTGTTCCAGGGCACATGTCATCACAATGATCCATGACGACTTTCATCACAATGCTCCAATACACCTGTCATCACAATGCTCCATGGCCCCTGTTATCATATTTCTCCATGATCACTTTCATCACAATGATCCATGACCAATGTCATCACCATTCCTAATGACGCCTGTCATCTCAATGCTCCATGGCACCTTCATCACAATGCTCCATGAACCCATTCATCACAATGTTCCCTGTCCTTTTCATCACAATGTTCCATGGGCCCTGTCATCACAATGCTCCATGCGCTTGTCATCAAAATGCTCCAGAACTCTTGTCATCATAATGCTCCATGCCAGTCTCATCAAAATGCCCCATGACACTTGTCATCACAATGCTCCACGTCATTTGTCATCACAATGCTCCATGACCCTTGTCATAACAATGGTCCATGGCCTTGTCATCACAATGTTCCATGGCCTCTGACATCACTATGCTCTATGGTTTTTCTCATCACAATGCTCTTTGACCCCTGTCATCACAATGCTTGATGACCATTGTCATCACAATGCTCCAAGAACCCTGTCATCACAATGCTCCATGCCGTTGACATCACAATGCTCCATGGCCCTTGTAATTAGAATGCTCCATGCCCTTGTCATCACAATGCTCCAGAACACTTGTGATCATAATACGCCTTTCCTGTGTCATCCCATTGCTCAATGACCCTTGTCATCAAAATATTCCTTGTCCTTTGTCATCACAGTGCTCCATGATACCTTTAATCAAAATTCTACATGACAACTGTCATCACAATGCAAGATGACCAATGTCATCACAAGGCCCCATGACACGTGTCATCACAATTCGCCTTGGCCCTGGACATCTCAATGCTGTATGAACCGTGTCATCACTAGGTTCCAGGACACTTGTCATCACAATGCTCCATGAACTCTGTTATCTCAATGTTCCATGGCCTTTGTATTCACAATGCTCCATTGTCCTGATAATCGCATTGCTCCATGAACACTTTCATCACAATGCTCCTTGACCACTGTCACCCTAATTCCCCATGACGTCTCGCCTCACTGTCTTCCAAGGCCACTCTCATCAAAATGCTCCATGATCTGTGTCAGCACAATATTGCATGACACTTGTCATCACAATGCTCCATGATGCCTGTCATCACAATGCTCCATGAATTTGTTATCACAATGCTCCAGGACCAGTTTCATCACAATACTCCGTCCCCCTTTTCATCACAGTGCACAATGAAACCTTTCATTACAATGCTCCATGACACTTGTCATCACAATGCTCAATGGCCTTTATCGTCACAATGCTCCCAGGCACTTTTCATCACGATGTTCCATGAAAACTTACATCACTTTGCTCCACGACCATTGTCATCACAATAGTCCATACCCTTGTCAACACAATGCTGCATAATCCCTGTCATCACAATTCTCCTTGACTGCTGTCATCACGATAATCCAGGACAATTTTCATAACAATGGTTCATTCCCCCAGTCATCTCAGTGCTCCATGATACCTTTCATCACAATTCCTAGATGATCAATGTCATCACAAGGCCCCATGACACCTGTCATCACAATTTGCTATGACCCTTGTCATCACAATACTCGATGAACCGTGTCATCACAGTGTTCCAGGGCACATGTCATCACAATGATCCATGACGACTTTCATCACAATGCTCCAATACACCTGTCATCACAATGCTCCATGGCCCCTGTTATCATATTGCTCCATGATCACTTTCATCACAATGATCCATGACCAATGTCATCACCATTCCTAATGACGCCTGTCATCTCAATGCTCCATGGCACCTTCATCACAATGCTCCATGAACCCATTCATCACAATGTTCCCTGTCCTTTTCATCACAATGTTCCATGGGCCCTGTCATCACAATGCTCCATGCGCTTGTCATCAAAATGCTCCAGAACTCTTGTCATCATAATGCTCCATGCCAATGTCATCAAAATGCCCCATGACACTTGTCATCACAATGCTCCACGTCATTTGTCATCACAATGCTCCATGACCCTTGTCATAAGAATGGTCCATGGCCTTGTCATCACAATGTTCCATGGCCTCTGACATCACTATGCTCTATGGTTTTTCTCATCACAATGCTCTTTGACCCCTGTCATCACAATGCTTGATGACCATTGTCATCACAATGCTCCAAGCACCCTGTCATCACAATGCTCCATGCCGTTGACATCACAATGCTCCATGGCCCTTGTAATTAGAATGCTCCATGCCCTTGTCATCACAATGCTCCAGAACACTTGTGATCATAATACGCCTTTCCTGTGTCATCGCATTGCTCAATGACCCTTGTCATCAAAATAGTCCTTGTCCTTTGTCATCACAGTGCTCCATGATACCTTTAATCAAAATTCTACATGACAACTGTCATCACAATGCAAGATGACCAATGTCATCACAAGGCCCCATGACACGTGTCATCACAATTCGCCTTGGCCCTGGACATCTCAATGCTGTATGAACCGTGTCATCACTAGGTTCCAGGACACTTGTCATCACAATGCTCCATGAACTCTGTTATCTCAATGTTCCATGGCCTTTGTATTCACAATGCTCCATTGTCCTGATAAGCGCATTGCTGCATGAACACTTTCATCACAATGCTCCTTGACCACTGTCACCCTAATTCCCCATGACGTCTCGCCTCACTGTCTTCCAAGGCCACTCTCATCAAAATGCTCCATGATCTGTGTCAGCACAATATTGCATGACACTTGTCATCACAATGCTCCATGATGCCTGTCATCACAATGCTCCATGAATTTGTTATCACAATGCTCCAGGACCAGTTTCATCACAATACTCCATCCCCCTTTTCATCACAGTGCACAATGAAACCTTTCATTACAATGCTCCATGACACTTGTCATCACAATGCTCAACGGCCTTTATCGTCACAATGCTCCCAGGCACTTTTCATCACGATGTTCCATGAAAACTTACATCACTTTGCTCCACGACCATTGTCATCACAATAGTCCATACCCTTGTCAACACAATGCTGCATAATCCCTGTCATCACAATTCTCCTTGACTGCTGTCATCACGATAATCCAGGACAATTTTCATAACAATGGTTCATTCCCCCAGTCATCTCAGTGCTCCATGATACCTTTCATCACAATTCCTAGATGATCAATGTCATCACAAGGCCCCATGACACCTGTCATCACAATTCGCTATGACCCTTGTCATCACAATACTCGATGAACCGTGTCATCACAGTGTTCCAGGGCACATGTCATCACAATGATCCATGACGACTTTCATCACAATGCTCCAATACACCTGTCATCACAATGCTCCATGGCCCCTGTTATCATATTTCTCCATGATCACTTTCATCACAATGATCCATGACCAATGTCATCACCATTCCTAATGACGCCTGTCATCTCAATGCTCCATGGCACCTTCATCACAATGCTCCATGAACCCATTCATCACAATGTTCCCTGTCCTTTTCATCACAATGTTCCATGGGCCCTGTCATCACAATGCTCCATGCGCTTGTCATCAAAATGCTCCAGAACTCTTGTCATCATAATGCTCCATGCCAGTCTCATCAAAATGCCCCATGACACTTGTCATCACAATGCTCCACGTCATTTGTCATCACAATGCTCCATGACCCTTGTCATAACAATGGTCCATGGCCTTGTCATCACAATGTTCCATGGCCTCTGACATCACTATGCTCTATGGTTTTTCTCATCACAATGCTCTTTGACCCCTGTCATCACAATGCTTGATGACCATTGTCATCACAATGCTCCAAGAACCCTGTCATCACAATGCTCCATGCCGTTGACATCACAATGCTCCATGGCCCTTGTAATTAGAATGCTCCATGCCCTTGTCATCACAATGCTCCAGAACACTTGTGATCATAATACGCCTTTCCTGTGTCATCCCATTGCTCAATGACCCTTGTCATCAAAATATTCCTTGTCCTTTGTCATCACAGTGCTCCATGATACCTTTAATCAAAATTCTACATGACAACTGTCATCACAATGCAAGATGACCAATGTCATCACAAGGCCCCATGACACGTGTCATCACAATTCGCCTTGGCCCTGGACATCTCAATGCTGTATGAACCGTGTCATCACTAGGTTCCAGGACACTTGTCATCACAATGCTCCATGAACTCTGTTATCTCAATGTTCCATGGCCTTTGTATTCACAATGCTCCATTGTCCTGATAATCGCATTGCTCCATGAACACTTTCATCACAATGCTCCTTGACCACTGTCACCCTAATTCCCCATGACGTCTCGCCTCACTGTCTTCCAAGGCCACTCTCATCAAAATGCTCCATGATCTGTGTCAGCACAATATTGCATGACACTTGTCATCACAATGCTCCATGATGCCTGTCATCACAATGCTCCATGAATTTGTTATCACAATGCTCCAGGACCAGTTTCATCACAATACTCCGTCCCCCTTTTCATCACAGTGCACAATGAAACCTTTCATTACAATGCTCCATGACACTTGTCATCACAATGCTCAATGGCCTTTATCGTCACAATGCTCCCAGGCACTTTTCATCACGATGTTCCATGAAAACTTACATCACTTTGCTCCACGACCATTGTCATCACAATAGTCCATACCCTTGTCAACACAATGCTGCATAATCCCTGTCATCACAATTCTCCTTGACTGCTGTCATCACGATAATCCAGGACAATTTTCATAACAATGGTTCATTCCCCCAGTCATCTCAGTGCTCCATGATACCTTTCATCACAATTCCTAGATGATCAATGTCATCACAAGGCCCCATGACACCTGTCATCACAATTTGCTATGACCCTTGTCATCACAATACTCGATGAACCGTGTCATCACAGTGTTCCAGGGCACATGTCATCACAATGATCCATGACGACTTTCATCACAATGCTCCAATACACCTGTCATCACAATGCTCCATGGCCCCTGTTATCATATTGCTCCATGATCACTTTCATCACAATGATCCATGACCAATGTCATCACCATTCCTAATGACGCCTGTCATCTCAATGCTCCATGGCACCTTCATCACAATGCTCCATGAACCCATTCATCACAATGTTCCCTGTCCTTTTCATCACAATGTTCCATGGGCCCTGTCATCACAATGCTCCATGCGCTTGTCATCAAAATGCTCCAGAACTCTTGTCATCATAATGCTCCATGCCAATGTCATCAAAATGCCCCATGACACTTGTCATCACAATGCTCCACGTCATTTGTCATCACAATGCTCCATGACCCTTGTCATAAGAATGGTCCATGGCCTTGTCATCACAATGTTCCATGGCCTCTGACATCACTATGCTCTATGGTTTTTCTCATCACAATGCTCTTTGACCCCTGTCATCACAATGCTTGATGACCATTGTCATCACAATGCTCCAAGCACCCTGTCATCACAATGCTCCATGCCGTTGACATCACAATGCTCCATGGCCCTTGTAATTAGAATGCTCCATGCCCTTGTCATCACAATGCTCCAGAACACTTGTGATCATAATACGCCTTTCCTGTGTCATCGCATTGCTCAATGACCCTTGTCATCAAAATAGTCCTTGTCCTTTGTCATCACAGTGCTCCATGATACCTTTAATCAAAATTCTACATGACAACTGTCATCACAATGCAAGATGACCAATGTCATCACAAGGCCCCATGACACGTGTCATCACAATTCGCCTTGGCCCTTGACATCTCAATGCTGTATGAACCGTGTCATCACTAGGTTCCAGGACACTTGTCATCACAATGCTCCATGAACTCTGTTATCTCAATGTTCCATGGCCTTTGTATTCACAATGCTCCATTGTCCTGATAATCGCATTGCTCCATGAACACTTTCATCACAATGCTCCTTGACCACTGTCACCCTAATTCCCCATGACGTCTCGCCTCACTGTCTTCCAAGGCCACTCTCATCAAAATGCTCCATGATCTGTGTCAGCACAATATTGCATGACACTTGTCATCACAATGCTCCATGATGCCTGTCATCACAATGCTCCATGAATTTGTTATCACAATGCTCCAGGACCAGTTTCATCACAATACTCCGTCCCCCTTTTCATCACAGTGCACAATGAAACCTTTCATTACAATGCTCCATGACACTTGTCATCACAATGCTCAATGGCCTTTATCGTCACAATGCTCCCAGGCACTTTTCATCACGATGTTCCATGAAAACTTACATCACTTTGCTCCACGACCATTGTCATCACAATAGTCCATACCCTTGTCAACACAATGCTGCATAATCCCTGTCATCACAATTCTCCTTGACTGCTGTCATCACGATAATCCAGGACAATTTTCATAACAATGGTTCATTCCCCCAGTCATCTCAGTGCTCCATGATACCTTTCATCACAATTCCTAGATGATCAATGTCATCACAAGGCCCCATGACACCTGTCATCACAATTTGCTATGACCCTTGTCATCACAATACTCGATGAACCGTGTCATCACAGTGTTCCAGGGCACATGTCATCACAATGATCCATGACGACTTTCATCACAATGCTCCAATACACCTGTCATCACAATGCTCCATGGCCCCTGTTATCATATTGCTCCATGATCACTTTCATCACAATGATCCATGACCAATGTCATCACCATTCCTAATGACGCCTGTCATCTCAATGCTCCATGGCACCTTCATCACAATGCTCCATGAACCCATTCATCACAATGTTCCCTGTCCTTTTCATCACAATGTTCCATGGGCCCTGTCATCACAATGCTCCATGCGCTTGTCATCAAAATGCTCCAGAACTCTTGTCATCATAATGCTCCATGCCAATGTCATCAAAATGCCCCATGACACTTGTCATCACAATGCTCCACGTCATTTGTCATCACAATGCTCCATGACCCTTGTCATAAGAATGGTCCATGGCCTTGTCATCACAATGTTCCATGGCCTCTGACATCACTATGCTCTATGGTTTTTCTCATCACAATGCTCTTTGACCCCTGTCATCACAATGCTTGATGACCATTGTCATCACAATGCTCCAAGCACCCTGTCATCACAATGCTCCATGCCGTTGACATCACAATGCTCCATGGCCCTTGTAATTAGAATGCTCCATGCCCTTGTCATCACAATGCTCCAGAACACTTGTGATCATAATACGCCTTTCCTGTGTCATCGCATTGCTCAATGACCCTTGTCATCAAAATAGTCCTTGTCCTTTGTCATCACAGTGCTCCATGATACCTTTAATCAAAATTCTACATGACAACTGTCATCACAATGCAAGATGACCAATGTCATCACAAGGCCCCATGACACGTGTCATCACAATTCGCCTTGGCCCTGGACATCTCAATGCTGTATGAACCGTGTCATCACTAGGTTCCAGGACACTTGTCATCACAATGCTCCATGAACTCTGTTATCTCAATGTTCCATGGCCTTTGTATTCACAATGCTCCATTGTCCTGATAAGCGCATTGCTGCATGAACACTTTCATCACAATGCTCCTTGACCACTGTCACCCTAATTCCCCATGACGTCTCGCCTCACTGTCTTCCAAGGCCACTCTCATCAAAATGCTCCATGATCTGTGTCAGCACAATATTGCATGACACTTGTCATCACAATGCTCCATGATGCCTGTCATCACAATGCTCCATGAATTTGTTATCACAATGCTCCAGGACCAGTTTCATCACAATACTCCATCCCCCTTTTCATCACAGTGCACAATGAAACCTTTCATTACAATGCTCCATGACACTTGTCATCACAATGCTCAATGGCCTTTATCGTCACAATGCTCCCAGGCACTTTTCATCACGATGTTCCATGAAAACTTACATCACTTTGCTCCACGACCATTGTCATCACAATAGTCCATACCCTTGTCAACACAATGCTGCATAATCCCTGTCATCACAATTCTCCTTGACTGCTGTCATCACGATAATCCAGGACAATTTTCATAACAATGGTTCATTCCCCCAGTCATCTCAGTGCTCCATGATACCTTTCATCACAATTCCTAGATGATCAATGTCATCACAAGGCCCCATGACACCTGTCATCACAATTTGCTATGACCCTTGTCATCACAATACTCGATGAACCGTGTCATCACAGTGTTCCAGGGCACATGTCATCACAATGATCCATGACGACTTTCATCACAATGCTCCAATACACCTGTCATCACAATGCTCCATGGCCCCTGTTATCATATTGCTCCATGATCACTTTCATCACAATGATCCATGACCAATGTCATCACCATTCCTAATGACGCCTGTCATCTCAATGCTCCATGGCACCTTCATCACAATGCTCCATGAACCCATTCATCACAATGTTCCCTGTCCTTTTCATCACAATGTTCCATGGGCCCTGTCATCACAATGCTCCATGCGCTTGTCATCAAAATGCTCCAGAACTCTTGTCATCATAATGCTCCATGCCAATGTCATCAAAATGCCCCATGACACTTGTCATCACAATGCTCCACGTCATTTGTCATCACAATGCTCCATGACCCTTGTCATAACAATGGTCCATGGCCTTGTCATCACAATGTTCCATGGCCTCTGACATCACTATGCTCTATGGTTTTTCTCATCACAATGCTCTTTGACCCCTGTCATCACAATGCTTGATGACCATTGTCATCACAATGCTCCAAGAACCCTGTCATCACAATGCTCCATGCCGTTGACATCACAATGCTCCATGGCCCTTGTAATTAGAATGCTCCATGCCCTTGTCATCACAATGCTCCAGAACACTTGTGATCATAATACGCCTTTCCTGTGTCATCCCATTGCTCAATGACCCTTGTCATCAAAATATTCCTTGTCCTTTGTCATCACAGTGCTCCATGATACCTTTAATCAAAATTCTACATGACAACTGTCATCACAATGCAAGATGACCAATGTCATCACAAGGCCCCATGACACGTGTCATCACAATTCGCCTTGGCCCTTGACATCTCAATGCTGTATGAACCGTGTCATCACTAGGTTCCAGGACACTTGTCATCACAATGCTCCATGAACTCTGTTATCTCAATGTTCCATGGCCTTTGTATTCACAATGCTCCATTGTCCTGATAATCGCATTGCTCCATGAACACTTTCATCACAATGCTCCTTGACCACTGTCACCCTAATTCCCCATGACGTCTCGCCTCACTGTCTTCCAAGGCCACTCTCATCAAAATGCTCCATGATCTGTGTCAGCACAATATTGCATGACACTTGTCATCACAATGCTCCATGATGCCTGTCATCACAATGCTCCATGAATTTGTTATCACAATGCTCCAGGACCAGGTTCATCACAATACTCCGTCCCCCTTTTCATCACAGTGCACAATGAAACCTTTCATTACAATGCTCCATGACACTTGTCATCACAATGCTCAATGGTCTTTATCGTCACAATGCTCCCAGGCACTTTTCATCACGATGTTCCATGAAAACTTACATCACTTTGCTCCACGACCATTGTCATCACAATAGTCCATACCCTTGTCAACACAATGCTGCATAATCCCTGTCATCACAATTCTCCTTGACTGCTGTCATCACGATAATCCAGGACAATTTTCATAACAATGGTTCATTCCCCCAGTCATCTCAGTGCTCCATGATACCTTTCATCACAATTCCTAGATGATCAATGTCATCACAAGGCCCCATGACACCTGTCATCACAATTTGCTATGACCCTTGTCATCACAATACTCGATGAACCGTGTCATCACAGTGTTCCAGGGCACATGTCATCACAATGATCCATGACGACTTTCATCACAATGCTCCAATACACCTGTCATCACAATGCTCCATGGCCCCTGTTATCATATTGCTCCATGATCACTTTCATCACAATGATCCATGACCAATGTCATCACCATTCCTAATGACGCCTGTCATCTCAATGCTCCATGGCACCTTCATCACAATGCTCCATGAACCCATTCATCACAATGTTCCCTGTCCTTTTCATCACAATGTTCCATGGGCCCTGTCATCACAATGCTCCATGCGCTTGTCATCAAAATGCTCCAGAACTCTTGTCATCATAATGCTCCATGCCAATGTCATCAAAATGCCCCATGACACTTGTCATCACAATGCTCCACGTCATTTGTCATCACAATGCTCCATGACCCTTGTCATAACAATGGTCCATGGCCTTGTCATCACAATGTTCCATGGCCTCTGACATCACTATGCTCTATGGTTTTTCTCATCACAATGCTCTTTGACCCCTGTCATCACAATGCTTGATGACCATTGTCATCACAATGCTCCAAGAACCCTGTCATCACAATGCTCCATGCCGTTGACATCACAATGCTCCATGGCCCTTGTAATTAGAATGCTCCATGCCCTTGTCATCACAATGCTCCAGAACACTTGTGATCATAATACGCCTTTCCTGTGTCATCCCATTGCTCAATGACCCTTGTCATCAAAATATTCCTTGTCCTTTGTCATCACAGTGCTCCATGATACCTTTAATCAAAATTCTACATGACAACTGTCATCACAATGCAAGATGACCAATGTCATCACAAGGCCCCATGACACGTGTCATCACAATTCGCCTTGGCCCTGGACATCTCAATGCTGTATGAACCGTGTCATCACTAGGTTCCAGGACACTTGTCATCACAATGCTCCATGAACTCTGTTATCTCAATGTTCCATGGCCTTTGTATTCACAATGCTCCATTGTCCTGATAATCGCATTGCTCCATGAACACTTTCATCACAATGCTCCTTGACCACTGTCACCCTAATTCCCCATGACGTCTCGCCTCACTGTCTTCCAAGGCCACTCTCATCAAAATGCTCCATGATCTGTGTCAGCACAATATTGCATGACACTTGTCATCACAATGCTCCATGATGCCTGTCATCACAATGCTCCATGAATTTGTTATCACAATGCTCCAGGACCAGTTTCATCACAATACTCCGTCCCCCTTTTCATCACAGTGCACAATGAAACCTTTCATTACAATGCTCCATGACACTTGTCATCACAATGCTCAATGGCCTTTATCGTCACAATGCTCCCAGGCACTTTTCATCACGATGTTCCATGAAAACTTACATCACTTTGCTCCACGACCATTGTCATCACAATAGTCCATACCCTTGTCAACACAATGCTGCATAATCCCTGTCATCACAATTCTCCTTGACTGCTGTCATCACGATAATCCAGGACAATTTTCATAACAATGGTTCATTCCCCCAGTCATCTCAGTGCTCCATGATACCTTTCATCACAATTCCTAGATGATCAATGTCATCACAAGGCCCCATGACACCTGTCATCACAATTTGCTATGACCCTTGTCATCACAATACTCGATGAACCGTGTCATCACAGTGTTCCAGGGCACATGTCATCACAATGATCCATGACGAGTTTCATCACAATGCTCCAATACACCTGTCATCACAATGCTCCATGGCCCCTGTTATCATATTGCTCCATGATCACTTTCATCACAATGATCCATGACCAATGTCATCACCATTCCTAATGACGCCTGTCATCTCAATGCTCCATGGCACCTTCATCACAATGCTCCATGAACCCATTCATCACAATGTTCCCTGTCCTTTTCATCACAATGTTCCATGGGCCCTGTCATCACAATGCTCCATGCGCTTGTCATCAAAATGCTCCAGAACTCTTGTCATCATAATGCTCCATGCCAATGTCATCAAAATGCCCCATGACACTTGTCATCACAATGCTCCACGTCATTTGTCATCACAATGCTCCATGACCCTTGTCATAACAATGGTCCATGGCCTTGTCATCACAATGTTCCATGGCCTCTGACATCACTATGCTCTATGGTTTTTCTCATCACAATGCTCTTTGACCCCTGTCATCACAATGCTTGATGACCATTGTCATCACAATGCTCCAAGAACCCTGTCATCACAATGCTCCATGCCGTTGACATCACAATGCTCCATGGCCCTTGTAATTAGAATGCTCCATGCCCTTGTCATCACAATGCTCCAGAACACTTGTGATCATAATACGCCTTTCCTGTGTCATCCCATTGCTCAATGACCCTTGTCATCAAAATATTCCTTGTCCTTTGTCATCACAGTGCTCCATGATACCTTTAATCAAAATTCTACATGACAACTGTCATCACAATGCAAGATGACCAATGTCATCACAAGGCCCCATGACACGTGTCATCACAATTCGCCTTGGCCCTTGACATCTCAATGCTGTATGAACCGTGTCATCACTAGGTTCCAGGACACTTGTCATCACAATGCTCCATGAACTCTGTTATCTCAATGTTCCATGGCCTTTGTATTCACAATGCTCCATTGTCCTGATAATCGCATTGCTCCATGAACACTTTCATTACAATGCTCCTTGACCACTGTCACCCTAATTCCCCATGACGTCTCGCCTCACTGTCTTCCAAGGCCACTCTCATCAAAATGCTCCATGATCTGTGTCAGCACAATATTGCATGACACTTGTCATCACAATGCTCCATGATGCCTGTCATCACAATGCTCCATGAATTTGTTATCACAATGCTCCAGGACCAGTTTCATCACAATACTCCATCCCCCTTTTCATCACAGTGCACAATGAAACCTTTCATTACAATGCTCCATGACACTTGTCATCACAATGCTCAATGGCCTTTATCGTCACAATGCTCCCAGGCACTTTTCATCACGATGTTCCATGAAAACTTACATCACTTTGCTCCACGACCATTGTCATCACAATAGTCCATACCCTTGTCAACACAATGCTGCATAATCCCTGTCATCACAATTCTCCTTGACTGCTGTCATCACGATAATCCAGGACAATTTTCATAACAATGGTTCATTCCCCCAGTCATCTCAGTGCTCCATGATACCTTTCATCACAATTCCTAGATGATCAATGTCATCACAAGGCCCCATGACACCTGTCATCACAATTTGCTATGACCCTTGTCATCACAATACTCGATGAACCGTGTCATCACAGTGTTCCAGGGCACATGTCATCACAATGATCCATGACGACTTTCATCACAATGCTCCATTACACCTGTCATCACAATGCTCCATGGCCCCTGTTATCATATTGCTCCATGATCACTTTCATCACAATGATCCATGACCAATGTCATAACCATTCCTAATGACGCCTGTCATCTCAATGCTCCATGGCACCTTCATCACAATGCTCCATGAACCCATTCATCACAATGTTCCCTGTCCTTTTCATCACAATGTTCCATGGGCCCTGTCATCACAATGCTCCATGCGCTTGTCATCAAAATGCTCCAGAACTCTTGTCATCATAATGCTCCACGCCAATGTCATCAAAATGCCCCATGACACTTGTCATCACAATGCTCCACGTCATTTGTCATCACAATGCTCCATGACCCTTGTCATAACAATGGTCCATGGCCTTGTCATCACAATGTTCCATGGCCTCTGACATCACTATGCTCTATGGTTTTTCTCATCACAATGCTCTTTGACCCCTGTCATCACAATGCTTGATGACCATTGTCATCACAATGCTCCAAGAACCCTGTCATCACAATGCTCCATGCCGTTGACATCACAATGCTCCATGGCCCTTGTAATTAGAATGCTCCATGCCCTTGTCATCACAATGCTCCAGAACACTTGTGATCATAATACGCCTTTCCTGTGTCATCCCATTGCTCAATGACCCTTGTCATCAAAATATTCCTTGTCCTTTGTCATCACAGTGCTCCATGATACCTTTAATCAAAATTCTACATGACAACTGTCATCACAATGCAAGATGACCAATGTCATCACAAGGCCCCATGACACGTGTCATCACAATTCGCCTTGGCCCTTGACATCTCAATGCTGTATGAACCGTGTCATCACTAGGTTCCAGGACACTTGTCATCACAATGCTCCATGAACTCTGTTATCTCAATGTTCCATGGCCTTTGTATTCACAATGCTCCATTGTCCTGATAATCGCATTGCTCCATGAACACTTTCATCACAATGCTCCTTGACCACTGTCACCCTAATTCCCCATGACGTCTCGCCTCACTGTCTTCCAAGGCCACTCTCATCAAAATGCTCCATGATCTGTGTCAGCACAATATTGCATGACACTTGTCATCACAATGCTCCATGATGCCTGTCATCACAATGCTCCATGAATTTGTTATCACAATGCTCCAGGACCAGTTTCATCACAATACTCCGTCCCCCTTTTCATCACAGTGCACAATGAAACCTTTCATTACAATGCTCCATGACACTTGTCATCACAATGCTCAATGGCCTTTATCGTCACAATGCTCCCAGGCACTTTTCATCACGATGTTCCATGAAAACTTACATCACTTTGCTCCACGACCATTGTCATCACAATAGTCCATACCCTTGTCAACACAATGCTGCATAATCCCTGTCATCACAATTCTCCTTGACTGCTGTCATCACGATAATCCAGGACAATTTTCATAACAATGGTTCATTCCCCCAGTCATCTCAGTGCTCCATGATACCTTTCATCACAATTCCTAGATGATCAATGTCATCACAAGGCCCCATGACACCTGTCATCACAATTTGCTATGACCCTTGTCATCACAATACTCGATGAACCGTGTCATCACAGTGTTCCAGGGCACATGTCATCACAATGATCCATGACGACTTTCATCACAATGCTCCAATACACCTGTCATCACAATGCTCCATGGCCCCTGTTATCATATTGCTCCATGATCACTTTCATCACAATGATCCATGACCAATGTCATCACCATTCCTAATGACGCCTGTCATCTCAATGCTCCATGGCACCTTCATCACAATGCTCCATGAACCCATTCATCACAATGTTCCCTGTCCTTTTCATCACAATGTTCCATGGGCCCTGTCATCACAATGCTCCATGCGCTTGTCATCAAAATGCTCCAGAACTCTTGTCATCATAATGCTCCATGCCAATGTCATCAAAATGCCCCATGACACTTGTCATCACAATGCTCCACGTCATTTGTCATCACAATGCTCCATGACCCTTGTCATAACAATGGTCCATGGCCTTGTCATCACAATGTTCCATGGCCTCTGACATCACTATGCTCTATGGTTTTTCTCATCACAATGCTCTTTGACCCCTGTCATCACAATGCTTGATGACCATTGTCATCACAATGCTCCAAGAACCCTGTCATCACAATGCTCCATGCCGTTGACATCACAATGCTCCATGGCCCTTGTAATTAGAATGCTCCATGCCCTTGTCATCACAATGCTCCAGAACACTTGTGATCATAATACGCCTTTCCTGTGTCATCCCATTGCTCAATGACCCTTGTCATCAAAATATTCCTTGTCCTTTGTCATCACAGTGCTCCATGATACCTTTAATCAAAATTCTACATGACAACTGTCATCACAATGCAAGATGACCAATGTCATCACAAGGCCCCATGACACGTGTCATCACAATTCGCCTTGGCCCTGGACATCTCAATGCTGTATGAACCGTGTCATCACTAGGTTCCAGGACACTTGTCATCACAATGCTCCATGAACTCTGTTATCTCAATGTTCCATGGCCTTTGTATTCACAATGCTCCATTGTCCTGATAATCGCATTGCTCCATGAACACTTTCATCACAATGCTCCTTGACCACTGTCACCCTAATTCCCCATGACGTCTCGCCTCACTGTCTTCCAAGGCCACTCTCATCAAAATGCTCCATGATCTGTGTCAGCACAATATTGCATGACACTTGTCATCACAATGCTCCATGATGCCTGTCATCACAATGCTCCATGAATTTGTTATCACAATGCTCCAGGACCAGTTTCATCACAATACTCCATCCCCCTTTTCATCACAGTGCACAATGAAACCTTTCATTACAATGCTCCATGACACTTGTCATCACAATGCTCAATGGCCTTTATCGTCACAATGCTCCCAGGCACTTTTCATCACGATGTTCCATGAAAACTTACATCACTTTGCTCCACGACCATTGTCATCACAATAGTCCATACCCTTGTCAACACAATGCTGCATAATCCCTGTCATCACAATTCTCCTTGACTGCTGTCATCACGATAATCCAGGACAATTTTCATAACAATGGTTCATTCCCCCAGTCATCTCAGTGCTCCATGATACCTTTCATCACAATTCCTAGATGATCAATGTCATCACAAGGCCCCATGACACCTGTCATCACAATTTGCTATGACCCTTGTCATCACAATACTCGATGAACCGTGTCATCACAGTGTTCCAGGGCACATGTCATCACAATGATCCATGACGACTTTCATCACAATGCTCCAATACACCTGTCATCACAATGCTCCATGGCCCCTGTTATCATATTGCTCCATGGTCACTTTCATCACAATGATCCATGACCAATGTCATCACCATTCCTAATGACGCCTGTCATCTCAATGCTCCATGGCACCTTCATCACAATGCTCCATGAACCCATTCATCACAATGTTCCCTGTCCTTTTCATCACAATGTTCCATGGGCCCTGTCATCACAATGCTCCATGCGCTTGTCATCAAAATGCTCCAGAACTCTTGTCATCATAATGCTCCATGCCAATGTCATCAAAATGCCCCATGACACTTGTCATCACAATGCTCCACGTCATTTGTCATCACAATGCTCCATGACCCTTGTCATAACAATGGTCCATGGCCTTGTCATCACAATGTTCCATGGCCTCTGACATCACTATGCTCTATGGTTTTTCTCATCACAATGCTCTTTGACCCCTGTCATCACAATGCTTGATGACCATTGTCATCACAATGCTCCAAGCACCCTGTCATCACAATGCTCCATGCCGTTGACATCACAATGCTCCATGGCCCTTGTAATTAGAATGCTCCATGCCCTTGTCATCACAATGCTCCAGAACACTTTTGATCATAATACGCCTTTCCTGTGTCATCGCATTGCTCAATGACCCTTGTCATCAAAATATTCCTTGTCCTTTGTCATCACAGTGCTCCATGATACCTTTAATCAAAATTCTACATGACAACTGTCATCACAATGCAAGATGACCAATGTCATCACAAGGCCCCATGACACGTGTCATCACAATTCGCCTTGGCCCTTGACATCTCAATGCTGTATGAACCGTGTCATCACTAGGTTCCAGGACACTTGTCATCACAATGCTCCATGAACTCTGTTATCTCAATGTTCCATGGCCTTTGTATTCACAATGCTCCATTGTCCTGATAATCGCATTGCTCCATGAACACTTTCATCACAATGCTCCTTGACCACTGTCACCCTAATTCCCCATGACGTCTCGCCTCACTGTCTTCCAAGGCCACTCTCATCAAAATGCTCCATGATCTGTGTCAGCACAATATTGCATGACACTTGTCATCACAATGCTCCATGATGCCTGTCATCACAATGCTCCATGAATTTGTTATCACAATGCTCCAGGACCAGGTTCATCACAATACTCCATCCCCCTTTTCATCACAGTGCACAATGAAACCTTTCATTACAATGCTCCATGACACTTGTCATCACAATGCTCAATGGCCTTTATCGTCACAATGCTCCCAGGCACTTTTCATCACGATGTTCCATGAAAACTTACATCACTTTGCTCCACGACCATTGTCATCACAATAGTCCATACCCTTGTCAACACAATGCTGCATAATCCCTGTCATCACAATTCTCCTTGACTGCTGTCATCACGATAATCCAGGACAATTTTCATAACAATGGTTCATTCCCCCAGTCATCTCAGTGCTCCATGATACCTTTCATCACAATTCCTAGATGATCAATGTCATCACAAGGCCCCATGACACCTGTCATCACAATTTGCTATGACCCTTGTCATCACAATACTCGATGAACCGTGTCATCACAGTGTTCCAGGGCACATGTCATCACAATGATCCATGACGACTTTCATCACAATGCTCCAATACACCTGTCATCACAATGCTCCATGGCCCCTGTTATCATATTGCTCCATGGTCACTTTCATCACAATGATCCATGACCAATGTCATCACCATTCCTAATGACGCCTGTCATCTCAATGCTCCATGGCACCTTCATCACAATGCTCCATGAACCCATTCATCACAATGTTCCCTGTCCTTTTCATCACAATGTTCCATGGGCCCTGTCATCACAATGCTCCATGCGCTTGTCATCAAAATGCTCCAGAACTCTTGTCATCATAATGCTCCATGCCAATGTCATCAAAATGCCCCATGACACTTGTCATCACAATGCTCCACGTCATTTGTCATCACAATGCTCCATGACCCTTGTCATAACAATGGTCCATGGCCTTGTCATCACAATGTTCCATGGCCTCTGACATCACTATGCTCTATGGTTTTTCTCATCACAATGCTCTTTGACCCCTGTCATCACAATGCTTGATGACCATTGTCATCACAATGCTCCAAGCACCCTGTCATCACAATGCTCCATGCCGTTGACATCACAATGCTCCATGGCCCTTGTAATTAGAATGCTCCATGCCCTTGTCATCACAATGCTCCAGAACACTTTTGATCATAATACGCCTTTCCTGTGTCATCGCATTGCTCAATGACCCTTGTCATCAAAATATTCCTTGTCCTTTGTCATCACAGTGCTCCATGATACCTTTAATCAAAATTCTACATGACAACTGTCATCACAATGCAAGATGACCAATGTCATCACAAGGCCCCATGACACGTGTCATCACAATTCGCCTTGGCCCTTGACATCTCAATGCTGTATGAACCGTGTCATCACTAGGTTCCAGGACACTTGTCATCACAATGCTCCATGAACTCTGTTATCTCAATGTTCCATGGCCTTTGTATTCACAATGCTCCATTGTCCTGATAATCGCATTGCTCCATGAACACTTTCATCACAATGCTCCTTGACCACTGTCACCCTAATTCCCCATGACGTCTCGCCTCACTGTCTTCCAAGGCCACTCTCATCAAAATGCTCCATGATCTGTGTCAGCACAATATTGCATGACACTTGTCATCACAATGCTCCATGATGCCTGTCATCACAATGCTCCATGAATTTGTTATCACAATGCTCCAGGACCAGGTTCATCACAATACTCCATCCCCCTTTTCATCACAGTGCACAATGAAACCTTTCATTACAATGCTCCATGACACTTGTCATCACAATGCTCAATGGCCTTTATCGTCACAATGCTCCCAGGCACTTTTCATCACGATGTTCCATGAAAACTTACATCACTTTGCTCCACGACCATTGTCATCACAATAGTCCATACCCTTGTCAACACAATGCTGCATAATCCCTGTCATCACAATTCTCCTTGACTGCTGTCATCACGATAATCCAGGACAATTTTCATAACAATGGTTCATTCCCCCAGTCATCTCAGTGCTCCATGATACCTTTCATCACAATTCCTAGATGATCAATGTCATCACAAGGCCCCATGACACCTGTCATCACAATTTGCTATGACCCTTGTCATCACAATACTCGATGAACCGTGTCATCACAGTGTTCCAGGGCACATGTCATCACAATGATCCATGACGACTTTCATCACAATGCTCCAATACACCTGTCATCACAATGCTCCATGGCCCCTGTTATCATATTGCTCCATGGTCACTTTCATCACAATGATCCATGACCAATGTCATCACCATTCCTAATGACGCCTGTCATCTCAATGCTCCATGGCACCTTCATCACAATGCTCCATGAACCCATTCATCACAATGTTCCCTGTCCTTTTCATCACAATGTTCCATGGGCCCTGTCATCACAATGCTCCATGCGCTTGTCATCAAAATGCTCCAGAACTCTTGTCATCATAATGCTCCATGCCAATGTCATCAAAATGCCCCATGACACTTGTCATCACAATGCTCCACGTCATTTGTCATCACAATGCTCCATGACCCTTGTCATAACAATGGTCCATGGCCTTGTCATCACAATGTTCCATGGCCTCTGACATCACTATGCTCTATGGTTTTTCTCATCACAATGCTCTTTGACCCCTGTCATCACAATGCTTGATGACCATTGTCATCACAATGCTCCAAGCACCCTGTCATCACAATGCTCCATGCCGTTGACATCACAATGCTCCATGGCCCTTGTAATTAGAATGCTCCATGCCCTTGTCATCACAATGCTCCAGAACACTTTTGATCATAATACGCCTTTCCTGTGTCATCGCATTGCTCAATGACCCTTGTCATCAAAATATTCCTTGTCCTTTGTCATCACAGTGCTCCATGATACCTTTAATCAAAATTCTACATGACAACTGTCATCACAATGCAAGATGACCAATGTCATCACAAGGCCCCATGACACGTGTCATCACAATTCGCCTTGGCCCTTGACATCTCAATGCTGTATGAACCGTGTCATCACTAGGTTCCAGGACACTTGTCATCACAATGCTCCATGAACTCTGTTATCTCAATGTTCCATGGCCTTTGTATTCACAATGCTCCATTGTCCTGATAATCGCATTGCTCCATGAACACTTTCATCACAATGCTCCTTGACCACTGTCACCCTAATTCCCCATGACGTCTCGCCTCACTGTCTTCCAAGGCCACTCTCATCAAAATGCTCCATGATCTGTGTCAGCACAATATTGCATGACACTTGTCATCACAATGCTCCATGATGCCTGTCATCACAATGCTCCATGAATTTGTTATCACAATGCTCCAGGACCAGGTTCATCACAATACTCCATCCCCCTTTTCATCACAGTGCACAATGAAACCTTTCATTACAATGCTCCATGACACTTGTCATCACAATGCTCAATGGCCTTTATCGTCACAATGCTCCCAGGCACTTTTCATCACGATGTTCCATGAAAACTTACATCACTTTGCTCCACGACCATTGTCATCACAATAGTCCATACCCTTGTCAACACAATGCTGCATAATCCCTGTCATCACAATTCTCCTTGACTGCTGTCATCACGATAATCCAGGACAATTTTCATAACAATGGTTCATTCCCCCAGTCATCTCAGTGCTCCATGATACCTTTCATCACAATTCCTAGATGATCAATGTCATCACAAGGCCCCATGACACCTGTCATCACAATTTGCTATGACCCTTGTCATCACAATACTCGATGAACCGTGTCATCACAGTGTTCCAGGGCACATGTCATCACAATGATCCATGACGACTTTCATCACAATGCTCCAATACACCTGTCATCACAATGCTCCATGGCCCCTGTTATCATATTGCTCCATGGTCACTTTCATCACAATGATCCATGACCAATGTCATCACCATTCCTAATGACGCCTGTCATCTCAATGCTCCATGGCACCTTCATCACAATGCTCCATGAACCCATTCATCACAATGTTCCCTGTCCTTTTCATCACAATGTTCCATGGGCCCTGTCATCACAATGCTCCATGCGCTTGTCATCAAAATGCTCCAGAACTCTTTTCATCATAATGCTCCATGCCAATGTCATCAAAATGCCCCATGACACTTGTCATCACAATGCTCCACGTCATTTGTCATCACAATGCTCCATGACCCTTGTCATAACAATGGTCCATGGCCTTGTCATCACAATGTTCCATGGCCTCTGACATCACTATGCTCTATGGTTTTTCTCATCACAATGCTCTTTGACCCCTGTCATCACAATGCTTGATGACCATTGTCATCACAATGCTCCAAGCACCCTGTCATCACAATGCTCCATGCCGTTGACATCACAATGCTCCATGGCCCTTGTAATTAGAATGCTCCATGCCCTTGTCATCACAATGCTCCAGAACACTTTTGATCATAATACGCCTTTCCTGTGTCATCGCATTGCTCAATGACCCTTGTCATCAAAATATTCCTTGTCCTTTGTCATCACAGTGCTCCATGATACCTTTAATCAAAATTCTACATGACAACTGTCATCACAATGCAAGATGACCAATGTCATCACAAGGCCCCATGACACGTGTCATCACAATTCGCCTTGGCCCTTGACATCTCAATGCTGTATGAACCGTGTCATCACTAGGTTCCAGGACACTTGTCATCACAATGCTCCATGAACTCTGTTATCTCAATGTTCCATGGCCTTTGTATTCACAATGCTCCATTGTCCTGATAATCGCATTGCTCCATGAACACTTTCATCACAATGCTCCTTGACCACTGTCACCCTAATTCCCCATGACGTCTCGCCTCACTGTCTTCCAAGGCCACTCTCATCAAAATGCTCCATGATCTGTGTCAGCACAATATTGCATGACACTTGTCATCACAATGCTCCATGATGCCTGTCATCACAATGCTCCATGAATTTGTAATCACAATGCTCCAGGACCAGTTTCATCACAATACTCCATCCCCCTTTTCATCACAGTGCACAATGAAACCTTTCATTACAATGCTCCATGACACTTGTCATCACAATGCTCAATGGCCTTTATCGTCACAATGCTCCCAGGCACTTTTCATCACGATGTTCCATGAAAACTTACATCACTTTGCTCCACGACCATTGTCATCACAATAGTCCATACCCTTGTCAACACAATGCTGCATAATCCCTGTCATCACAATTCTCCTTGACTGCTGTCATCACGATAATCCAGGACAATTTTCATAACAATGGTTCATTCCCCCAGTCATCTCAGTGCTCCATGATACCTTTCATCACAATTCCTAGATGATCAATGTCATCACAAGGCCCCATGACACCTGTCATCACAATTTGCTATGACCCTTGTCATCACAATACTCGATGAACCGTGTCATCACAGTGTTCCAGGGCACATGTCATCACAATGATCCATGACGACTTTCATCACAATGCTCCAATACACCTGTCATCACAATGCTCCATGGCCCCTGTTATCATATTGCTCCATGATCACTTTCATCACAATGATCCATGACCAATGTCATCACCATTCCTAATGACGCCTGTCATCTCAATGCTCCATGGCACCTTCATCACAATGCTCCATGAACCCATTCATCACAATGTTCCCTGTCCTTTTCATCACAATGTTCCATGGGCCCTGTCATCACAATGCTCCATGCGCTTGTCATCAAAATGCTCCAGAACTCTTGTCATCATAATGCTCCATGCCAATGTCATCAAAATGCCCCATGACACTTGTCATCACAATGCTCCACGTCATTTGTCATCACAATGCTCCATGACCCTTGTCATAACAATGGTCCATGGCCTTGTCATCACAATGTTCCATGGCCTCTGACATCACTATGCTCTATGGTTTTTCTCATCACAATACTCTTTGACCCCTGTCATCACAATGCTTGATGACCATTGTCATCACAATGCTCCAATAACCCTGTCATCACAATGCTCCATGCCGTTGACATCACAATGCTCCATGGCCCTTGTAATTAGAATGCTCCATGCCCTTGTCATCACAATGCTCCAGAACACTTGTGATCATAATACGCCTTTCCTGTGTCATCCCATTGCTCAATGACCCTTGTCATCAAAATATTCCTTGTCCTTTGTCATCACAGTGCTCCATGATACCTTTAATCAAAATTCTACATGACAACTGTCATCACAATGCAAGATGACCAATGTCATCACAAGGCCCCATGACACGTGTCATCACAATTCGCCTTGGCCCTTGACATCTCAATGCTGTATGAACCGTGTCATCACTAGGTTCCAGGACACTTGTCATCACAATGCTCCATGAACTCTGTTATCTCAATGTTCCATGGCCTTTGTATTCACAATGCTCCATTGTCCTGATAATCGCATTGCTCCATGAACACTTTCATCACAATGCTCCTTGACCACTGTCACCCTAATTCCCCATGACGTCTCGCCTCACTGTCTTCCAAGGCCACTCTCATCAAAATGCTCCATGATCTGTGTCAGCACAATATTGCATGACACTTGTCATCACAATGCTCCATGATGCCTGTCATCACAATGCTCCATGAATTTGTTATCACAATGCTCCAGGACCAGGTTCATCACAATACTCCATCCCCCTTTTCATCACAGTGCACAATGAAACCTTTCATTACAATGCTCCATGACACTTGTCATCACAATGCTCAATGGCCTTTATCGTCACAATGCTCCCAGGCACTTTTCATCACGATGTTCCATGAAAACTTACATCACTTTGCTCCACGACCATTGTCATCACAATAGTCCATACCCTTGTCAACACAATGCTGCATAATCCCTGTCATCACAATTCTCCTTGACTGCTGTCATCACGATAATCCAGGACAATTTTCATAACAATGGTTCATTCCCCCAGTCATCTCAGTGCTCCATGATACCTTTCATCACAATTCCTAGATGATCAATGTCATCACAAGGCCCCATGACACCTGTCATCACAATTTGCTATGACCCTTGTCATCACAATACTCGATGAACCGTGTCATCACAGTGTTCCAGGGCACATGTCATCACAATGATCCATGACGACTTTCATCACAATGCTCCAATACACCTGTCATCACAATGCTCCATGGCCCCTGTTATCATATTGCTCCATGATCACTTTCATCACAATGATCCATGACCAATGTCATCACCATTCCTAATGACGCCTGTCATCTCAATGCTCCATGGCACCTTCATCACAATGCTCCATGAACCCATTCATCACAATGTTCCCTGTCCTTTTCATCACAATGTTCCATGGGCCCTGTCATCACAATGCTCCATGCGCTTGTCATCAAAATGCTCCAGAACTCTTGTCATCATAATGCTCCATGCCAATGTCATCAAAATGCCCCATGACACTTGTCATCACAATGCTCCACGTCATTTGTCATCACAATGCTCCATGACCCTTGTCATAAGAATGGTCCATGGCCTTGTCATCACAATGTTCCATGGCCTCTGACATCACTATGCTCTATGGTTTTTCTCATCACAATGCTCTTTGACCCCTGTCATCACAATGCTTGATGACCATTGTCATCACAATGCTCCAAGCACCCTGTCATCACAATGCTCCATGCCGTTGACATCACAATGCTCCATGGCCCTTGTAATTAGAATGCTCCATGCCCTTGTCATCACAATGCTCCAGAACACTTGTGATCATAATACGCCTTTCCTGTGTCATCCCATTGCTCAATGACCCTTGTCATCAAAATATTCCTTGTCCTTTGTCATCACAGTGCTCCATGATACCTTTAATCAAAATTCTACATGACAACTGTCATCACAATGCAAGATGACCAATGTCATCACAAGGCCCCATGACACGTGTCATCACAATTCGCCTTGGCCCTTGACATCTCAATGCTGTATGAACCGTGTCATCACTAGGTTCCGGGACATTTGTCATCACAATGCTCCATGAACTCTGTTATCTCAATGTTCCATGGCCTTTGTATTCACAATGCTCCATTGTCCTGATAATCGCATTGCTCCATGAACACTTTCATCACAATGCTCCATGATGCCTGTCATCACAATGCTCCATGAATTTGTTATCACAATGCTCCAGGACCAGTTTCATCACAATACTCCATCCCCCTTTTCATCACAGTGCACAATGAAACCTTTCATTACAATGCTCCATGACACTTGTCATCACAATGCTCAATGGCCTTTATCGTCACAATGCTCCCAGGCACTTTTCATCACGATGTTCCATGAAAACTTACATCACTTTGCTCCACGACCATTGTCATCACAATAGTCCATACCCTTGTCAACACAATGCTGCATAATCCCTGTCATCACAATTCTCCTTGACTGCTGTCATCACGATAATCCAGGACAATTTTCATAAAAATGGTTCATTCCCACAGTCATCTCAGTGCTCCATGATACCTTTCATCACAATTCCTAGATGATCAATGTCATCACAAGGCCCCATGACACCTGTCATCACAATTTGCTATGACCCTTGTCATCACAATACTCGATGAACCGTGTCATCACAGTGTTCCAGGGCACATGTCATCACAATGATCCATGACGACTTTCATCACAATGCTCCAATACACCTGTCATCACAATGCTCCATGGCCCCTGTTATCATATTGCTCCATGATCACTTTCATCACAATGATCCATGACCAATGTCATCACCATTCCTAATGACGCCTGTCATCTCAATGCTCCATGGCACCTTCATCACAATGCTCCATGAACCCATTCATCACAATGTTCCCTGTCCTTTTCATCACAATGTTCCATGGGCCCTGTCATCACAATGCTCCATGCGCTTGTCATCAAAATGCTCCAGAACTCTTGTCATCATAATGCTCCATGCCAATGTCATCAAAATGCCCCATGACACTTGTCATCACAATGCTCCACGTCATTTGTCATCACAATGCTCCATGACCCTTGTCATAACAATGGTCCATGGCCTTGTCATCACAATGTTCCATGGCCTCTGACATCACTATGCTCTATGGTTTTTCTCATCACAATGCTCTTTGACCCCTGTCATCACAATGCTTGATGACCATTGTCATCACAATGCTCCAAGAACCCTGTCATCACAATGCTCCATGCCGTTGACATCACAATGCTCCATGGCCCTTGTAATTAGAATGCTCCATGCCCTTGTCATCACAATGCTCCAGAACACTTGTGATCATAATACGCCTTTCCTGTGTCATCCCATTGCTCAATGACCCTTGTCATCAAAATATTCCTTGTCCTTTGTCATCACAGTGCTCCATGATACCTTTAATCAAAATTCTACATGACAACTGTCATCACAATGCAAGATGACCAATGTCATCACAAGGCCCCATGACACGTGTCATCACAATTCGCCTTGGCCCTGGACATCTCAATGCTGTATGAACCGTGTCATCACTAGGTTCCAGGACACTTGTCATCACAATGCTCCATGAACTCTGTTATCTCAATGTTCCATGGCCTTTGTATTCACAATGCTCCATTGTCCTGATAATCGCATTGCTCCATGAACACTTTCATCACAATGCTCCTTGACCACTGTCACCCTAATTCCCCATGACGTCTCGCCTCACTGTCTTCCAAGGCCACTCTCATCAAAATGCTCCATGATCTGTGTCAGCACAATATTGCATGACACTTGTCATCACAATGCTCCATGATGCCTGTCATCACAATGCTCCATGAATTTGTTATCACAATGCTCCAGGACCAGGTTCATCACAATACTCCATCCCCCTTTTCATCACAGTGCACAATGAAACCTTTCATTACAATGCTCCATGACACTTGTCATCACAATGCTCAATGGCCTTTATCGTCACAATGCTCCCAGGCACTTTTCATCACGATGTTCCATGAAAACTTACATCACTTTGCTCCACGACCATTGTCATCACAATAGTCCATACCCTTGTCAACACAATGCTGCATAATCCCTGTCATCACAATTCTCCTTGACTGCTGTCATCACGATAATCCAGGACAATTTTCATAACAATGGTTCATTCCCACAGTCATCTCAGTGCTCCATGATACCTTTCATCACAATTCCTAGATGATCAATGTCATCACAAGGCCCCATGACACCTGTCATCACAATTTGCTATGACCCTTGTCATCACAATACTCGATGAACCGTGTCATCACAGTGTTCCAGGGCACATGTCATCACAATGATCCATGACGACTTTCATCACAATGCTCCAATACACCTGTCATCACAATGCTCCATGGCCCCTGTTATCATATTGCTCCATGATCACTTTCATCACAATGATCCATGACCAATGTCATCACCATTCCTAATGACGCCTGTCATCTCAATGCTCCATGGCACCTTCATCACAATGCTCCATGAACCCATTCATCACAATGTTCCCTGTCCTTTTCATCACAATGTTCCATGGGCCCTGTCATCACAATGCTCCATGCGCTTGTCATCAAAATGCTCCAGAACTCTTGTCATCATAATGCTCCATTCCAATGTCATCAAAATGCCCCATGACACTTGTCATCACAATGCTCCACGTCATTTGTCATCACAATGCTCCATGACCCTTGTCATAACAATGGTCCATGGCCTTGTCATCACAATGTTCCATGGCCTCTGACATCACTATGCTCTATGGTTTTTCTCATCACAATGCTCTTTGACCCCTGTCATCACAATGCTTGATGACCATTGTCATCACAATGCTCCAAGAACCCTGTCATCACAATGCTCCATGCCGTTGACATCACAATGCTCCATGGCCCTTGTAATTAGAATGCTCCATGCCCTTGTCATCACAATGCTCCAGAACACTTGTGATCATAATACGCCTTTCCTGTGTCATCCCATTGCTCAATGACCCTTGTCATCAAAATATTCCTTGTCCTTTGTCATCACAGTGCTCCATGATACCTTTAATCAAAATTCTACATGACAACTGTCATCACAATGCAAGATGACCAATGTCATCACAAGGCCCCATGACACGTGTCATCACAATTCGCCTTGGCCCTTGACATCTCAATGCTGTATGAACCGTGTCATCACTAGGTTCCAGGACACTAGTCATCACAATGCTCCATGAACTCTGTTATCTCAATGTTCCATGGCCTTTGTATTCACAATGCTCCATTGTCCTGATAATCGCATTGCTCCATGAACACTTTCATCACAATGCTCCTTGACCACTGTCACCCTAATTCCCCATGACGTCTCGCCTCACTGTCTTCCAAGGCCACTCTCATCAAAATGCTCCATGATCTGTGTCAGCACAATATTGCATGACACTTGTCATCACAATGCTCCATGATGCCTGTCATCACAATGCTCCATGAATTTGTTATCACAATGCTCCAGGACCAGGTTCATCACAATACTCCATCCCCCTTTTCATCACAGTGCACAATGAAACCTTTCATTACAATGCTCCATGACACTTGTCATCACAATGCTCAATGGCCTTTATCGTCACAATGCTCCCAGGCACTTTTCATCACGATGTTCCATGAAAACTTACATCACTTTGCTCCACGACCATTGTCATCACAATAGTCCATACCCTTGTCAACACAATGCTGCATAATCCCTGTCATCACAATTCTCCTTGACTGCTGTCATCACGATAATCCAGGACAATTTTCATAACAATGGTTCATTCCCCCAGTCATCTCAGTGCTCCATGATACCTTTCATCACAATTCCTAGATGATCAATATCATCACAAGGCCCCAGACACCTGTCATCACAATTTGCTATGACCCTTGTCATCACAATACTCGATGAACCGTGTCATCACAGTGTTCCAGGGCACATGTCATCACAATGATCCATGACGACTTTCATCACAATGCTCCAATACACCTGTCATCACAATGCTCCATGGCCCCTGTTATCATATTGCTCCATGATCACTTTCATCACAATGATCCATGACCAATGTCATCACCATTCCTAATGACGCCTGTCATCTCAATGCTCCATGGCACCTTCATCACAATGCTCCATGAACCCATTCATCACAATGTTCCCTGTCCTTTTCATCACAATGTTCCATGGGCCCTGTCATCACAATGCTCCATGCGCTTGTCATCAAAATGCTCCAGAACTCTTGTCATCATAATGCTCCATGCCAATGTCATCAAAATGCCCCATGACACTTGTCATCACAATGCTCCACGTCATTTGTCATCACAATGCTCCATGACCCTTGTCATAAGAATGGTCCATGGCCTTGTCATCACAATGTTCCATGGCCTCTGACATCACTATGCTCTATGGTTTTTCTCATCACAATGCTCTTTGACCCCTGTCATCACAATGCTTGATGACCATTGTCATCACAATGCTCCAAGAACCCTGTCATCACAATGCTCCATGCCGTTGACATCACAATGCTCCATGGCCCTTGTAATTAGAATGCTCCATGCCCTTGTCATCACAATGCTCCAGAACACTTGTGATCATAATACGCCTTTCCTGTGTCATCCCATTGCTCAATGACCCTTGTCATCAAAATATTCCTTGTCCTTTGTCATCACAGTGCTCCATGATACCTTTAATCAAAATTCTACATGACAACTGTCATCACAATGCAAGATGACCAATGTCATCACAAGGCCCCATGACACGTGTCATCACAATTCGCCTTGGCCCTTGACATCTCAATGCTGTATGAACCGTGTCATCACTAGGTTCCAGGACACTTGTCATCACAATGCTCCATGAACTCTGTTATCTCAATGTTCCATGGCCTTTGTATTCACAATGCTCCATTGTCCTGATAATCGCATTGCTCCATGAACACTTTCATCACAATGCTCCTTGACCACTGTCACCCTAATTCCCCATGACGTCTCGCCTCACTGTCTTCCAAGGCCACTCTCATCAAAATGCTCCATGATCTGTGTCAGCACAATATTGCATGACACTTGTCATCACAATGCTCCATGATGCCTGTCATCACAATGCTCCATGAATTTGTTATCACAATGCTCCAGGACCAGTTTCATCACAATACTCCATCCCCCTTTTCATCACAGTGCACAATGAAACCTTTCATTACAATGCTCCATGACACTTGTCATCACAATGCTCAATGGCCTTTATCGTCACAATGCTCCCAGGCACTTTTCATCACGATGTTCCATGAAAACTTACATCACTTTGCTCCACGACCATTGTCATCACAATAGTCCATACCCTTGTCAACACAATGCTGCATAATCCCTGTCATCACAATTCTCCTTCACTGCTGTCATCACGATAATCCAGGACAATTTTCATAACAATGGTTCATTCCCCCAGTCATCTCAGTGCTCCATGATACCTTTCATCACAATTCCTAGATGATCAATATCATCACAAGGCCCCATGACACCTGTCATCACAATTTGCTATGACCCTTGTCATCACAATACTCGATGAACCGTGTCATCACAGTGTTCCAGGGCACATGTCATCACAATGATCCATGACGACTTTCATCACAATGCTCCAATACACCTGTCATCACAATGCTCCATGGCCCCTGTTATCATATTGCTCCATGATCACTTTCATCACAATGATCCATGACCAATGTCATCACCATTCCTAATGACGCCTGTCATCTCAATGCTCCATGGCACCTTCATCACAATGCTCCATGAACCCATTCATCACAATGTTCCCTGTCCTTTTCATCACAATGTTCCATGGGCCCTGTCATCACAATGCTCCATGCGCTTGTCATCAAAATGCTCCAGAACTCTTGTCATCATAATGCTCCATGCCAATGTCATCAAAATGCCCCATGACACTTGTCATCACAATGCTCCACGTCATTTGTCATCACAATGCTCCATGACCCTTGTCATAAGAATGGTCCATGGCCTTGTCATCACAATGTTCCATGGCCTCTGACATCACTATGCTCTATGGTTTTTCTCATCACAATACTCTTTGACCCCTGTCATCACAATGCTTGATGACCATTGTCATCACAATGCTCCAAGAACCCTGTCATCACAATGCTCCATGCCGTTGACATCACAATGCTCCATGGCCCTTGTAATTAGAATGCTCCATGCCCTTGTCATCACAATGCTCCAGAACACTTGTGATCATAATACGCCTTTCCTGTGTCATCCCATTGCTCAATGACCCTTGTCATCAAAATATTCCTTGTCCTTTGTCATCACAGTGCTCCATGATACCTTTAATCAAAATTCTACATGACAACTGTCATCACAATGCAAGATGACCAATGTCATCACAAGGCCCCATGACACGTGTCATCACAATTCGCCTTGGCCCTTGACATCTCAATGCTGTATGAACCGTGTCATCACTAGGTTCCAGGACACTTGTCATCACAATGCTCCATGAACTCTGTTATCTCAATGTTCCATGGCCTTTGTATTCACAATGCTCCATTGTCCTGATAATCGCATTGCTCCATGAACACTTTCATCACAATGCTCCTTGACCACTGTCACCCTAATTCCCCATGACGTCTCGCCTCACTGTCTTCCAAGGCCACTCTCATCAAAATGCTCCATGATCTGTGTCAGCACAATATTGCATGACACTTGTCATCACAATGCTCCATGATGCCTGTCATCACAATGCTCCATGAATTTGTTATCACAATGCTCCAGGACCAGGTTCATCACAATACTCCATCCCCCTTTTCATCACAGTGCACAATGAAACCTTTCATTACAATGCTCCATGACACTTGTCATCACAATGCTCAATGGCCTTTATCGTCACAATGCTCCCAGGCACTTTTCATCACGATGTTCCATGAAAACTTACATCACTTTGCTCCACGACCATTGTCATCACAATAGTCCATACCCTTGTCAACACAATGCTGCATAATCCCTGTCATCACAATTCTCCTTGACTGCTGTCATCACGATAATCCAGGACAATTTTCATAACAATGGTTCATTCCCCCAGTCATCTCAGTGCTCCATGATACCTTTCATCACAATTCCTAGATGATCAATGTCATCACAAGGCCCCATGACACCTGTCATCACAATTTGCTATGACACTTGTCATCACAATACTCGATGAACCGTGTCATCACAGTGTTCCAGGGCACATGTCATCACAATGATCCATGACGACTTTCATCACAATGCTCCAATACACCTGTCATCACAATGCTCCATGGCCCCTGTTATCATATTGCTCCATGATCACTTTCATCACAATGATCCATGACCAATGTCATCACCATTCCTAATGACGCCTGTCATCTCAATGCTCCATGGCACCTTCATCACAATGCTCCATGAACCCATTCATCACAATGTTCCCTGTCCTTTTCATCACAATGTTCCATGGGCCCTGTCATCACAATGCTCCATGCGCTTGTCATCAAAATGCTCCAGAACTCTTGTCATCATAATGCTCCATGCCAATGTCATCAAAATGCCCCATGACACTTGTCATCACAATGCTCCACGTCATTTGTCATCACAATGCTCCATGACCCTTGTCATAACAATGGTCCATGGCCTTGTCATCACAATGTTCCATGGCCTCTGACATCACTATGCTCTATGGTTTTTCTCATCACAATGCTCTTTGACCCCTGTCATCACAATGCTTGATGACCATTGTCATCACAATGCTCCAAGAACCCTGTCATCACAATGCTCCATGCCGTTGACATCACAATGCTCCATGGCCCTTGTAATTAGAATGCTCCATGCCCTTGTCATCACAATGCTCCAGAACACTTGTGATCATAATACGCCTTTCCTGTGTCATCCCATTGCTCAATGACCCTTGTCATCAAAATATTCCTTGTCCTTTGTCATCACAGTGCTCCATGATACCTTTAATCAAAATTCTACATGACAACTGTCATCACAATGCAAGATGACCAATGTCATCACAAGGCCCCATGACACGTGTCATCACAATTCGCCTTGGCCCTTGACATCTCAATGCTGTATGAACCGTGTCATCACTAGGTTCCAGGACACTTGTCATCACAATGCTCCATGAACTCTGTTATCTCAATGTTCCATGGCCTTTGTATTCACAATGCTCCATTGTCCTGATAATCGCATTGCTCCATGAACACTTTCATCACAATGCTCCTTGACCACTGTCACCCTAATTCCCCATGACGTCTCGCCTCACTGTCTTCCAAGGCCACTCTCATCAAAATGCTCCATGATCTGTGTCAGCACAATATTGCATGACACTTGTCATCACAATGCTCCATGATGCCTGTCATCAAAATGCTCCATGAATTTGTTATCACAATGCTCCAGGACCAGGTTCATCACAATACTCCATCCCCCTTTTCATCACAGTGCACAATGAAACCTTTCATTACAATGCTCCATGACACTTGTCATCACAATGCTCAATGGCCTTTATCGTCACAATGCTCCCAGGCACTTTTCATCACGATGTTCCATGAAAACTTACATCACTTTGCTCCACGACCATTGTCATCACAATAGTCCATACCCTTGTCAACACAATGCTGCATAATCCCTGTCATCACAATTCTCCTTGACTGCTGTCATCACGATAATCCAGGACAATTTTCATAACAATGGTTCATTCCCCCAGTCATCTCAGTGCTCCATGATACCTTTCATCACAATTCCTAGATGATCAATGTCATCACAAGGCCCCATGACACCTGTCATCACAATTTGCTATGACCCTTGTCATCACAATACTCGATGAACCGTGTCATCACAGTGTTCCAGGGCACATGTCATCACAATGATCCATGACGACTTTCATCACAATGCTCCAATACACCTGTCATCACAATGCTCCATGGCCCCTGTTATCATATTGCTCCATGGTCACTTTCATCACAATGATCCATGACCAATGTCATCACCATTCCTAATGACGCCTGTCATCTCAATGCTCCATGGCACCTTCATCACAATGCTCCATGAACCCATTCATCACAATGTTCCCTGTCCTTTTCATCACAATGTTCCATGGGCCCTGTCATCACAATGCTCCATGCGCTTGTCATCAAAATGCTCCAGAACTCTTGTCATCATAATGCTCCATTCCAATGTCATCAAAATGCCCCATGACACTTGTCATCACAATGCTCCACGTCATTTGTCATCACAATGCTCCATGACCCTTGTCATAACAATGGTCCATGGCCTTGTCATCACAATGTTCCATGGCCTCTGACATCACTATGCTCTATGGTTTTTCTCATCACAATGCTCTTTGACCCCTGTCATCACAATGCTTGATGACCATTGTCATCACAATGCTCCAAGAACCCTGTCATCACAATGCTCCATGCCGTTGACATCACAATGCTCCATGGCCCTTGTAATTAGAATGCTCCATGCCCTTGTCATCACAATGCTCCAGAACACTTGTGATCATAATACGCCTTTCCTGTGTCATCCCATTGCTCAATGACCCTTGTCATCAAAATATTCCTTGTCCTTTGTCATCACAGTGCTCCATGATACCTTTAATCAAAATTCTACATGACAACTGTCATCACAATGCAAGATGACCAATGTCATCACAAGGCCCCATGACACGTGTCATCACAATTCGCCTTGGCCCTTGACATCTCAATGCTGTATGAACCGTGTCATCACTAGGTTCCAGGACACTAGTCATCACAATGCTCCATGAACTCTGTTATCTCAATGTTCCATGGCCTTTGTATTCACAATGCTCCATTGTCCTGATAATCGCATTGCTCCATGAACACTTTCATCACAATGCTCCTTGACCACTGTCACCCTAATTCCCCATGACGTCTCGCCTCACTGTCTTCCAAGGCCACTCTCATCAAAATGCTCCATGATCTGTGTCAGCACAATATTGCATGACACTTGTCATCACAATGCTCCATGATGCCTGTCATCACAATGCTCCATGAATTTGTTATCACAATGCTCCAGGACCAGGTTCATCACAATACTCCATCCCCCTTTTCATCACAGTGCACAATGAAACCTTTCATTACAATGCTCCATGACACTTGTCATCACAATGCTCAATGGCCTTTATCGTCACAATGCTCCCAGGCACTTTTCATCACGATGTTCCATGAAAACTTACATCACTTTGCTCCACGACCATTGTCATCACAATAGTCCATACCCTTGTCAACACAATGCTGCATAATCCCTGTCATCACAATTCTCCTTGACTGCTGTCATCACGGTAATCCAGGACAATTTTCATAACAATGGTTCATTCCCCCAGTCATCTCAGTGCTCCATGATACCTTTCATCACAATTCCTAGATGATCAATATCATCACAAGGCCCCATGACACCTGTCATCACAATTTGCTATGACCCTTGTCATCACAATACTCGATGAACCGTGTCATCACAGTGTTCCAGGGCACATGTCATCACAATGATCCATGACGACTTTCATCACAATGCTCCAATACACCTGTCATCACAATGCTCCATGGCCCCTGTTATCATATTGCTCCATGATCACTTTCATCACAATGATCCATGACCAATGTCATCACCATTCCTAATGACGCCTGTCATCTCAATGCTCCATGGCACCTTCATCACAATGCTCCATGAACCCATTCATCACAATGTTCCCTGTCCTTTTCATCACAATGTTCCATGGGCCCTGTCATCACAATGCTCCATGCGCTTGTCATCAAAATGCTCCAGAACTCTTGTCATCATAATGCTCCATGCCAATGTCATCAAAATGCCCCATGACACTTGTCATCACAATGCTCCACGTCATTTGTCATCACAATGCTCCATGACCCTTGTCATAAGAATGGTCCATGGCCTTGTCATCACAATGTTCCATGGCCTCTGACATCACTATGCTCTATGGTTTTTCTCATCACAATGCTCTTTGACCCCTGTCATCACAATGCTTGATGACCATTGTCATCACAATGCTCCAAGAACCCTGTCATCACAATGCTCCATGCCGTTGACATCACAATGCTCCATGGCCCTTGTAATTAGAATGCTCCATGCCCTTGTCATCACAATGCTCCAGAACACTTGTGATCATAATACGCCTTTCCTGTGTCATCCCATTGCTCAATGACCCTTGTCATCAAAATATTCCTTGTCCTTTGTCATCACAGTGCTCCATGATACCTTTAATCAAAATTCTACATGACAACTGTCATCACAATGCAAGATGACCAATGTCATCACAAGGCCCCATGACACGTGTCATCACAATTCGCCTTGGCCCTTGACATCTCAATGCTGTATGAACCGTGTCATCACTAGGTTCCAGGACACTTGTCATCACAATGCTCCATGAACTCTGTTATCTCAATGTTCCATGGCCTTTGTATTCACAATGCTCCATTGTCCTGATAATCGCATTGCTCCATGAACACTTTCATCACAATGCTCCTTGACCACTGTCACCCTAATTCCCCATGACGTCTCGCCTCACTGTCTTCCAAGGCCACTCTCATCAAAATGCTCCATGATCTGTGTCAGCACAATATTGCATGACACTTGTCATCACAATGCTCCATGATGCCTGTCATCACAATGCTCCATGAATTTGTTATCACAATGCTCCAGGACCAGGTTCATCACAATACTCCATCCCCCTTTTCATCACAGTGCACAATGAAACCTTTCATTACAATGCTCCATGACACTTGTCATCACAATGCTCAATGGCCTTTATCGTCACAATGCTCCCAGGCACTTTTCATCACGATGTTCCATGAAAACTTACATCACTTTGCTCCACGACCATTGTCATCACAATAGTCCATACCCTTGTCAACACAATGCTGCATAATCCCTGTCATCACAATTCTCCTTGACTGCTGTCATCACGATAATCCAGGACAATTTTCATAACAATGGTTCATTCCCCCAGTCATCTCAGTGCTCCATGATACCTTTCATCACAATTCCTAGATGATCAATGTCATCACAAGGCCCCATGACACCTGTCATCACAATTTGCTATGACACTTGTCATCACAATACTCGATGAACCGTGTCATCACAGTGTTCCAGGGCACATGTCATCACAATGATCCATGACGACTTTCATCACAATGCTCCAATACACCTGTCATCACAATGCTCCATGGCCCCTGTTATCATATTGCTCCATGATCACTTTCATCACAATGATCCATGACCAATGTCATCACCATTCCTAATGACGCCTGTCATCTCAATGCTCCATGGCACCTTCATCACAATGCTCCATGAACCCATTCATCACAATGTTCCCTGTCCTTTTCATCACAATGTTCCATGGGCCCTGTCATCACAATGCTCCATGCGCTTGTCATCAAAATGCTCCAGAACTCTTGTCATCATAATGCTCCATGCCAATGTCATCAAAATGCCCCATGACACTTGTCATCACAATGCTCCACGTCATTTGTCATCACAATGCTCCATGACCCTTGTCATAACAATGGTCCATGGCCTTGTCATCACAATGTTCCATGGCCTCTGACATCACTATGCTCTATGGTTTTTCTCATCACAATGCTCTTTGACCCCTGTCATCACAATGCTTGATGACCATTGTCATCACAATGCTCCAAGAACCCTGTCATCACAATGCTCCATGCCGTTGACATCACAATGCTCCATGGCCCTTGTAATTAGAATGCTCCATGCCCTTGTCATCACAATGCTCCAGAACACTTGTGATCATAATACGCCTTTCCTGTGTCATCCCATTGCTCAATGACCCTTGTCATCAAAATATTCCTTGTCCTTTGTCATCACAGTGCTCCATGATACCTTTAATCAAAATTCTACATGACAACTGTCATCACAATGCAAGATGACCAATGTCATCACAAGGCCCCATGACACGTGTCATCACAATTCGCCTTGGCCCTTGACATCTCAATGCTGTATGAACCGTGTCATCACTAGGTTCCAGGACACTAGTCATCACAATGCTCCATGAACTCTGTTATCTCAATGTTCCATGGCCTTTGTATTCACAATGCTCCATTGTCCTGATAATCGCATTGCTCCATGAACACTTTCATCACAATGCTCCTTGACCACTGTCACCCTAATTCCCCATGACGTCTCGCCTCACTGTCTTCCAAGGCCACTCTCATCAAAATGCTCCATGATCTGTGTCAGCACAATATTGCATGACACTTGTCATCACAATGCTCCATGATGCCTGTCATCACAATGCTCCATGAATTTGTTATCACAATGCTCCAGGACCAGGTTCATCACAATACTCCATCCCCCTTTTCATCACAGTGCACAATGAAACCTTTCATTACAATGCTCCATGACACTTGTCATCACAATGCTCAATGGCCTTTATCGTCACAATGCTCCCAGGCACTTTTCATCACGATGTTCCATGAAAACTTACATCACTTTGCTCCACGACCATTGTCATCACAATAGTCCATACCCTTGTCAACACAATGCTGCATAATCCCTGTCATCACAATTCTCCTTGACTGCTGTCATCACGGTAATCCAGGACAATTTTCATAACAATGGTTCATTCCCCCAGTCATCTCAGTGCTCCATGATACCTTTCATCACAATTCCTAGATGATCAATATCATCACAAGGCCCCATGACACCTGTCATCACAATTTGCTATGACCCTTGTCATCACAATACTCGATGAACCGTGTCATCACAGTGTTCCAGGGCACATGTCATCACAATGATCCATGACGACTTTCATCACAATGCTCCAATACACCTGTCATCACAATGCTCCATGGCCCCTGTTATCATATTGCTCCATGATCACTTTCATCACAATGATCCATGACCAATGTCATCACCATTCCTAATGACGCCTGTCATCTCAATGCTCCATGGCACCTTCATCACAATGCTCCATGAACCCATTCATCACAATGTTCCCTGTCCTTTTCATCACAATGTTCCATGGGCCCTGTCATCACAATGCTCCATGCGCTTGTCATCAAAATGCTCCAGAACTCTTGTCATCATAATGCTCCATGCCAATGTCATCAAAATGCCCCATGACACTTGTCATCACAATGCTCCACGTCATTTGTCATCACAATGCTCCATGACCCTTGTCATAAGAATGGTCCATGGCCTTGTCATCACAATGTTCCATGGCCTCTGACATCACTATGCTCTATGGTTTTTCTCATCACAATGCTCTTTGACCCCTGTCATCACAATGCTTGATGACCATTGTCATCACAATGCTCCAAGAACCCTGTCATCACAATGCTCCATGCCGTTGACATCACAATGCTCCATGGCCCTTGTAATTAGAATGCTCCATGCCCTTGTCATCACAATGCTCCAGAACACTTGTGATCATAATACGCCTTTCCTGTGTCATCCCATTGCTCAATGACCCTTGTCATCAAAATATTCCTTGTCCTTTGTCATCACAGTGCTCCATGATACCTTTAATCAAAATTCTACATGACAACTGTCATCACAATGCAAGATGACCAATGTCATCACAAGGCCCCATGACACGTGTCATCACAATTCGCCTTGGCCCTTGACATCTCAATGCTGTATGAACCGTGTCATCACTAGGTTCCAGGACACTTGTCATCACAATGCTCCATGAACTCTGTTATCTCAATGTTCCATGGCCTTTGTATTCACAATGCTCCATTGTCCTGATAATCGCATTGCTCCATGAACACTTTCATCACAATGCTCCTTGACCACTGTCACCCTAATTCCCCATGACGTCTCGCCTCACTGTCTTCCAAGGCCACTCTCATCAAAATGCTCCATGATCTGTGTCAGCACAATATTGCATGACACTTGTCATCACAATGCTCCATGATGCCTGTCATCACAATGCTCCATGAATTTGTTATCACAATGCTCCAGGACCAGGTTCATCACAATACTCCATCCCCCTTTTCATCACAGTGCACAATGAAACCTTTCATTACAATGCTCCATGACACTTGTCATCACAATGCTCAATGGCCTTTATCGTCACAATGCTCCCAGGCACTTTTCATCACGATGTTCCATGAAAACTTACATCACTTTGCTCCACGACCATTGTCATCACAATAGTCCATACCCTTGTCAACACAATGCTGCATAATCCCTGTCATCACAATTCTCCTTGACTGCTGTCATCACGATAATCCAGGACAATTTTCATAACAATGGTTCATTCCCCCAGTCATCTCAGTGCTCCATGATACCTTTCATCACAATTCCTAGATGATCAATGTCATCACAAGGCCCCATGACACCTGTCATCACAATTTGCTATGACACTTGTCATCACAATACTCGATGAACCGTGTCATCACAGTGTTCCAGGGCACATGTCATCACAATGATCCATGACGACTTTCATCACAATGCTCCAATACACCTGTCATCACAATGCTCCATGGCCCCTGTTATCATATTGCTCCATGATCACTTTCATCACAATGATCCATGACCAATGTCATCACCATTCCTAATGACGCCTGTCATCTCAATGCTCCATGGCACCTTCATCACAATGCTCCATGAACCCATTCATCACAATGTTCCCTGTCCTTTTCATCACAATGTTCCATGGGCCCTGTCATCACAATGCTCCATGCGCTTGTCATCAAAATGCTCCAGAACTCTTGTCATCATAATGCTCCATGCCAATGTCATCAAAATGCCCCATGACACTTGTCATCACAATGCTCCACGTCATTTGTCATCACAATGCTCCATGACCCTTGTCATAACAATGGTCCATGGCCTTGTCATCACAATGTTCCATGGCCTCTGACATCACTATGCTCTATGGTTTTTCTCATCACAATGCTCTTTGACCCCTGTCATCACAATGCTTGATGACCATTGTCATCACAATGCTCCAAGAACCCTGTCATCACAATGCTCCATGCCGTTGACATCACAATGCTCCATGGCCCTTGTAATTAGAATGCTCCATGCCCTTGTCATCACAATGCTCCAGAACACTTGTGATCATAATACGCCTTTCCTGTGTCATCCCATTGCTCAATGACCCTTGTCATCAAAATATTCCTTGTCCTTTGTCATCACAGTGCTCCATGATACCTTTAATCAAAATTCTACATGACAACTGTCATCACAATGCAAGATGACCAATGTCATCACAAGGCCCCATGACACGTGTCATCACAATTCGCCTTGGCCCTTGACATCTCAATGCTGTATGAACCGTGTCATCACTAGGTTCCAGGACACTAGTCATCACAATGCTCCATGAACTCTGTTATCTCAATGTTCCATGGCCTTTGTATTCACAATGCTCCATTGTCCTGATAATCGCATTGCTCCATGAACACTTTCATCACAATGCTCCTTGACCACTGTCACCCTAATTCCCCATGACGTCTCGCCTCACTGTCTTCCAAGGCCACTCTCATCAAAATGCTCCATGATCTGTGTCAGCACAATATTGCATGACACTTGTCATCACAATGCTCCATGATGCCTGTCATCACAATGCTCCATGAATTTGTTATCACAATGCTCCAGGACCAGGTTCATCACAATACTCCATCCCCCTTTTCATCACAGTGCACAATGAAACCTTTCATTACAATGCTCCATGACACTTGTCATCACAATGCTCAATGGCCTTTATCGTCACAATGCTCCCAGGCACTTTTCATCACGATGTTCCATGAAAACTTACATCACTTTGCTCCACGACCATTGTCATCACAATAGTCCATACCCTTGTCAACACAATGCTGCATAATCCCTGTCATCACAATTCTCCTTGACTGCTGTCATCACGGTAATCCAGGACAATTTTCATAACAATGGTTCATTCCCCCAGTCATCTCAGTGCTCCATGATACCTTTCATCACAATTCCTAGATGATCAATATCATCACAAGGCCCCATGACACCTGTCATCACAATTTGCTATGACCCTTGTCATCACAATACTCGATGAACCGTGTCATCACAGTGTTCCAGGGCACATGTCATCACAATGATCCATGACGACTTTCATCACAATGCTCCAATACACCTGTCATCACAATGCTCCATGGCCCCTGTTATCATATTGCTCCATGATCACTTTCATCACAATGATCCATGACCAATGTCATCACCATTCCTAATGACGCCTGTCATCTCAATGCTCCATGGCACCTTCATCACAATGCTCCATGAACCCATTCATCACAATGTTCCCTGTCCTTTTCATCACAATGTTCCATGGGCCCTGTCATCACAATGCTCCATGCGCTTGTCATCAAAATGCTCCAGAACTCTTGTCATCATAATGCTCCATGCCAATGTCATCAAAATGCCCCATGACACTTGTCATCACAATGCTCCACGTCATTTGTCATCACAATGCTCCATGACCCTTGTCATAAGAATGGTCCATGGCCTTGTCATCACAATGTTCCATGGCCTCTGACATCACTATGCTCTATGGTTTTTCTCATCACAATGCTCTTTGACCCCTGTCATCACAATGCTTGATGACCATTGTCATCACAATGCTCCAAGAACCCTGTCATCACAATGCTCCATGCCGTTGACATCACAATGCTCCATGGCCCTTGTAATTAGAATGCTCCATGCCCTTGTCATCACAATGCTCCAGAACACTTGTGATCATAATACGCCTTTCCTGTGTCATCCCATTGCTCAATGACCCTTGTCATCAAAATATTCCTTGTCCTTTGTCATCACAGTGCTCCATGATACCTTTAATCAAAATTCTACATGACAACTGTCATCACAATGCAAGATGACCAATGTCATCACAAGGCCCCATGACACGTGTCATCACAATTCGCCTTGGCCCTTGACATCTCAATGCTGTATGAACCGTGTCATCACTAGGTTCCAGGACACTTGTCATCACAATGCTCCATGAACTCTGTTATCTCAATGTTCCATGGCCTTTGTATTCACAATGCTCCATTGTCCTGATAATCGCATTGCTCCATGAACACTTTCATCACAATGCTCCTTGACCACTGTCACCCTAATTCCCCATGACGTCTCGCCTCACTGTCTTCCAAGGCCACTCTCATCAAAATGCTCCATGATCTGTGTCAGCACAATATTGCATGACACTTGTCATCACAATGCTCCATGATGCCTGTCATCACAATGCTCCATGAATTTGTTATCACAATGCTCCAGGACCAGGTTCATCACAATACTCCATCCCCCTTTTCATCACAGTGCACAATGAAACCTTTCATTACAATGCTCCATGACACTTGTCATCACAATGCTCAATGGCCTTTATCGTCACAATGCTCCCAGGCACTTTTCATCACGATGTTCCATGAAAACTTACATCACTTTGCTCCACGACCATTGTCATCACAATAGTCCATACCCTTGTCAACACAATGCTGCATAATCCCTGTCATCACAATTCTCCTTGACTGCTGTCATCACGATAATCCAGGACAATTTTCATAACAATGGTTCATTCCCCCAGTCATCTCAGTGCTCCATGATACCTTTCATCACAATTCCTAGATGATCAATGTCATCACAAGGCCCCATGACACCTGTCATCACAATTTGCTATGACACTTGTCATCACAATACTCGATGAACCGTGTCATCACAGTGTTCCAGGGCACATGTCATCACAATGATCCATGACGACTTTCATCACAATGCTCCAATACACCTGTCATCACAATGCTCCATGGCCCCTGTTATCATATTGCTCCATGATCACTTTCATCACAATGATCCATGACCAATGTCATCACCATTCCTAATGACGCCTGTCATCTCAATGCTCCATGGCACCTTCATCACAATGCTCCATGAACCCATTCATCACAATGTTCCCTGTCCTTTTCATCACAATGTTCCATGGGCCCTGTCATCACAATGCTCCATGCGCTTGTCATCAAAATGCTCCAGAACTCTTGTCATCATAATGCTCCATGCCAATGTCATCAAAATGCCCCATGACACTTGTCATCACAATGCTCCACGTCATTTGTCATCACAATGCTCCATGACCCTTGTCATAACAATGGTCCATGGCCTTGTCATCACAATGTTCCATGGCCTCTGACATCACTATGCTCTATGGTTTTTCTCATCACAATGCTCTTTGACCCCTGTCATCACAATGCTTGATGACCATTGTCATCACAATGCTCCAAGAACCCTGTCATCACAATGCTCCATGCCGTTGACATCACAATGCTCCATGGCCCTTGTAATTAGAATGCTCCATGCCCTTGTCATCACAATGCTCCAGAACACTTGTGATCATAATACGCCTTTCCTGTGTCATCCCATTGCTCAATGACCCTTGTCATCAAAATATTCCTTGTCCTTTGTCATCACAGTGCTCCATGATACCTTTAATCAAAATTCTACATGACAACTGTCATCACAATGCAAGATGACCAATGTCATCACAAGGCCCCATGACACGTGTCATCACAATTCGCCTTGGCCCTTGACATCTCAATGCTGTATGAACCGTGTCATCACTAGGTTCCAGGACACTTGTCATCACAATGCTCCATGAACTCTGTTATCTCAATGTTCCATGGCCTTTGTATTCACAATGCTCCATTGTCCTGATAATCGCATTGCTCCATGAACACTTTCATCACAATGCTCCTTGACCACTGTCACCCTAATTCCCCATGACGTCTCGCCTCACTGTCTTCCAAGGCCACTCTCATCAAAATGCTCCATGATCTGTGTCAGCACAATATTGCATGACACTTGTCATCACAATGCTCCATGATGCCTGTCATCACAATGCTCCATGAATTTGTTATCACAATGCTCCAGGACCAGGTTCATCACAATACTCCATCCCCCTTTTCATCACAGTGCACAATGAAACCTTTCATTACAATGCTCCATGACACTTGTCATCACAATGCTCAATGGCCTTTATCGTCACAATGCTCCCAGGCACTTTTCATCACGATGTTCCATGAAAACTTACATCACTTTGCTCCACGACCATTGTCATCACAATAGTCCATACCCTTGTCAACACAATGCTGCATAATCCCTGTCATCACAATTCTCCTTGACTGCTGTCATCACGATAATCCAGGACAATTTTCATAACAATGATTCATTCCCCCAGTCATCTCAGTGCTCCATGATACCTTTCATCACAATTCCTAGATGATCAATGTCATCACAAGGCCCCATGACACCTGTCATCACAATTTGCTATGACCCTTGTCATCACAATACTCGATGAACCGTGTCATCACAGTGTTCCAGGGCACATGTCATCACAATGATCCATGACGACTTTCATCACAATGCTCCAATACACCTGTCATCACAATGCTCCATGGCCCCTGTTATCATATTGCTCCATGATCACTTTCATCACAATGATCCATGACCAATGTCATCACCATTCCTAATGACGCCTGTCATCTCAATGCTCCATGGCACCTTCATCACAATGCTCCATGAAACCATTCATCACAATGTTCCCTGTCCTTTTCATCACAATGTTCCATGGGCCCTGTCATCACAATGCTCCATGCGCTTGTCATCAAAATGCTCCAGAACTCTTGTCATCATAATGCTCCATGCCAATGTCATCAAAATGCCCCATGACACTTGTCATCACAATGCTCCACGTCATTTGTCATCACAATGCTCCATGACCCTTGTCATAACAATGGTCCATGGCCTTGTCATCACAATGTTCCATGGCCTCTGACATCACTATGCTCTATGGTTTTTCTCATCACAATGCTCTTTGACCCCTGTCATCACAATGCTTGATGACCATTGTCATCACAATGCTCCAAGAACCCTGTCATCACAATGCTCCATGCCGTTGACATCACAATGCTCCATGGCCCTTGTAATTAGAATGCTCCATGCCCTTGTCATCACAATGCTCCAGAACACTTGTGATCATAATACGCCTTTCCTGTGTCATCCCATTGCTCAATGACCCTTGTCATCAAAATAGTCCTTGTCCTTTGTCATCACAGTGCTCCATGATACCTTTAATCAAAATTCTACATGACAACTGTCATCACAATGCAAGATGACCAATGTCATCACAAGGCCCCATGACACGTGTCATCACAATTCGCCTTGGCCCTTGACATCTCAATGCTGTATGAACCGTGTCATCACTAGGTTCCAGGACACTTGTCATCACAATGCTCCATGAACTCTGTTATCTCAATGTTCCATGGCCTTTGTATTCACAATGCTCCATTGTCCTGATAATCGCATTGCTCCATGAACACTTTCATCACAATGCTCCTTGACCACTGTCACCCTAATTCCCCATGACGTCTCGCCTCACTGTCTTCCAAGGCCACTCTCATCAAAATGCTCCATGATCTGTGTCAGCACAATATTGCATGACACTTGTCATCACAATGCTCCATGATGCCTGTCATCACAATGCTCCATGAATTTGTTATCACAATGCTCCAGGACCAGTTTCATCACAATACTCCGTCCCCCTTTTCATCACAGTGCACAATGAAACCTTTCATTACAATGCTCCATGACACTTGTCATCACAATGCTCAATGGCCTTTATCGTCACAATGCTCCCAGGCACTTTTCATCACGATGTTCCATGAAAACTTACATCACTTTGCTCCACGACCATTGTCATCACAATAGTCCATACCCTTGTCAACACAATGCTGCATAATCCCTGTCATCACAATTCTCCTTGACTGCTGTCATCACGGTAATCCAGGACAATTTTCATAACAATGGTTCATTCCCCCAGTCATCTCAGTGCTCCATGATACCTTTCATCACAATTCCTAGATGATCAATGTCATCACAAGGCCCCATGACACCTGTCATCACAATTTGCTATGACCCTTGTCATCACAATACTCGATGAACCGTGTCATCACAGTGTTCCAGGGCACATGTCATCACAATGATCCATGACGACTTTCATCACAATGCTCCAATACACCTGTCATCACAATGCTCCATGGCCCCTGTTATCATATTGCTCCATGATCACTTTCATCACAATGATCCATGACCAATGTCATCACCATTCCTAATGACGCCTGTCATCTCAATGCTCCATGGCACCTTCATCACAATGCTCCATGAACCCATTCATCACAATGTTCCCTGTCCTTTTCATCACAATGTTCCATGGGCCCTGTCATCACAATGCTCCATGCGCTTGTCATCAAAATGCTCCAGAACTCTTGTCATCATAATGCTCCATGCCAATGTCATCAAAATGCCCCATGACACTTGTCATCACAATGCTCCACGTCATTTGTCATCACAATGCTCCATGACCCTTGTCATAACAATGGTCCATGGCCTTGTCATCACAATGTTCCATGGCCTCTGACATCACTATGCTCTATGGTTTTTCTCATCACAATACTCTTTGACCCCTGTCATCACAATGCTTGATGACCATTGTCATCACAATGCTCCAAGAACCCTGTCATCACAATGCTCCATGCCGTTGACATCACAATGCTCCATGGCCCTTGTAATTAGAATGCTCCATGCCCTTGTCATCACAATGCTCCAGAACACTTGTGATCATAATACGCCTTTCCTGTGTCATCCCATTGCTCAATGACCCTTGTCATCAAAATATTCCTTGTCCTTTGTCATCACAGTGCTCCATGATACCTTTAATCAAAATTCTACATGACAACTGTCATCACAATGCAAGATGACCAATGTCATCACAAGGCCCCATGACACGTGTCATCACAATTCGCCTTGGCCCTTGACATCTCAATGCTGTATGAACCGTGTCATCACTAGGTTCCAGGACACTTGTCATCACAATGCTCCATGAACTCTGTTATCTCAATGTTCCATGGCCTTTGTATTCACAATGCTCCATTGTCCTGATAATCGCATTGCTCCATGAACACTTTCATCACAATGCTCCTTGACCACTGTCACCCTAATTCCCCATGACGTCTCGCCTCACTGTCTTCCAAGGCCACTCTCATCAAAATGCTCCATGATCTGTGTCAGCACAATATTGCATGACACTTGTCATCACAATGCTCCATGATGCCTGTCATCACAATGCTCCATGAATTTGTTATCACAATGCTCCAGGACCAGGTTCATCACAATACTCCATCCCCCTTTTCATCACAGTGCACAATGAAACCTTTCATTACAATGCTCCATGACACTTGTCATCACAATGCTCAATGGCCTTTATCGTCACAATGCTCCCAGGCACTTTTCATCACGATGTTCCATGAAAACTTACATCACTTTGCTCCACGACCATTGTCATCACAATAGTCCATACCCTTGTCAACACAATGCTGCATAATCCCTGTCATCACAATTCTCCTTGACTGCTGTCATCACGATAATCCAGGACAATTTTCATAACAATGGTTCATTCCCCCAGTCATCTCAGTGCTCCATGATACCTTTCATCACAATTCCTAGATGATCAATGTCATCACAAGGCCCCATGACACCTGTCATCACAATTTGCTATGACACTTGTCATCACAATACTCGATGAACCGTGTCATCACAGTGTTCCAGGGCACATGTCATCACAATGATCCATGACGACTTTCATCACAATGCTCCAATACACCTGTCATCACAATGCTCCATGGCCCCTGTTATCATATTGCTCCATGATCACTTTCATCACAATGATCCATGACCAATGTCATCACCATTCCTAATGACGCCTGTCATCTCAATGCTCCATGGCACCTTCATCACAATGCTCCATGAACCCATTCATCACAATGTTCCCTGTCCTTTTCATCACAATGTTCCATGGGCCCTGTCATCACAATGCTCCATGCGCTTGTCATCAAAATGCTCCAGAACTCTTGTCATCATAATGCTCCATGCCAATGTCATCAAAATGCCCCATGACACTTGTCATCACAATGCTCCACGTCATTTGTCATCACAATGCTCCATGACCCTTGTCATAACAATGGTCCATGGCCTTGTCATCACAATGTTCCATGGCCTCTGACATCACTATGCTCTATGGTTTTTCTCATCACAATGCTCTTTGACCCCTGTCATCGCAATGCTTGATGACCATTGTCATCACAATGCTCCAAGAACCCTGTCATCACAATGCTCCATGCCGTTGACATCACAATGCTCCATGGCCCTTGTAATTAGAATGCTCCATGCCCTTGTCATCACAATGCTCCAGAACACTTGTGATCATAATACGCCTTTCCTGTGTCATCCCATTGCTCAATGACCCTTGTCATCAAAATAGTCCTTGTCCTTTGTCATCACAGTGCTCCATGATACCTTTAATCAAAATTCTACATGACAACTGTCATCACAATGCAAGATGACCAATGTCATCACAAGGCCCCATGACACGTGTCATCACAATTCGCCTTGGCCCTTGACATCTCAATGCTGTATGAACCGTGTCATCACTAGGTTCCAGGACACTTGTCATCACAATGCTCCATGAACTCTGTTATCTCAATGTTCCATGGCCTTTGTATTCACAATGCTCCATTGTCCTGATAATCGCATTGCTCCATGAACACTTTCATCACAATGCTCCTTGACCACTGTCACCCTAATTCCCCATGACGTCTCGCCTCACTGTCTTCCAAGGCCACTCTCATCAAAATGCTCCATGATCTGTGTCAGCACAATATTGCATGACACTTGTCATCACAATGCTCCATGATGCCTGTCATCACAATGCTCCATGAATTTGTTATCACAATGCTCCAGGACCAGTTTCATCACAATACTCCGTCCCCCTTTTCATCACAGTGCACAATGAAACCTTTCATTACAATGCTCCATGACACTTGTCATCACAATGCTCAATGGCCTTTATCGTCACAATGCTCCCAGGCACTTTTCATCACGATGTTCCATGAAAACTTACATCACTTTGCTCCACGACCATTGTCATCACAATAGTCCATACCCTTGTCAACACAATGCTGCATAATCCCTGTCATCACAATTCTCCTTGACTGCTGTCATCACGATAATCCAGGACAATTTTCATAACAATGGTTCATTCCCCCAGTCATCTCAGTGCTCCATGATACCTTTCATCACAATTCCTAGATGATCAATGTCATCACAAGGCCCCATGACACCTGTCATCACAATTTGCTATGACCCTTGTCATCACAATACTCGATGAACCGTGTCATCACAGTGTTCCAGGGCACATGTCATCACAATGATCCATGACGACTTTCATCACAATGCTCCAATACACCTGTCATCACAATGCTCCATGGCCCCTGTTATCATATTGCTCCATGATCACTTTCATCACAATGATCCATGACCAATGTCATCACCATTCCTAATGACGCCTGTCATCTCAATGCTCCATGGCACCTTCATCACAATGCTCCATGAACCCATTCATCACAATGTTCCCTGTCCTTTTCATCACAATGTTCCATGGGCCCTGTCATCACAATGCTCCATGCGCTTGTCATCAAAATGCTCCAGAACTCTTGTCATCATAATGCTCCATGCCAATGTCATCAAAATGCCCCATGACACTTGTCATCACAATGCTCCACGTCATTTGTCATCACAATGCTCCATGACCCTTGTCATAAGAATGGTCCATGGCCTTGTCATCACAATGTTCCATGGCCTCTGACATCACTATGCTCTATGGTTTTTCTCATCACAATGCTCTTTGACCCCTGTCATCACAATGCTTGATGACCATTGTCATCACAATGCTCCAAGAACCCTGTCATCACAATGCTCCATGCCGTTGACATCACAATGCTCCATGGCCCTTGTAATTAGAATGCTCCATGCCCTTGTCATCACAATGCTCCAGAACACTTGTGATCATAATACGCCTTTCCTGTGTCATCCCATTGCTCAATGACCCTTGTCATCAAAATAGTCCTTGTCCTTTGTCATCACAGTGCTCCATGATACCTTTAATCAAAATTCTACATGACAACTGTCATCACAATGCAAGATGACCAATGTCATCACAAGGCCCCATGACACGTGTCATCACAATTCGCCTTGGCCCTTGACATCTCAATGCTGTATGAACCGTGTCATCACTAGGTTCCAGGACACTTGTCATCACAATGCTCCATGAACTCTGTTATCTCAATGTTCCATGGCCTTTGTATTCACAATGCTCCATTGTCCTGATAATCGCATTGCTCCATGAACACTTTCATCACAATGCTCCTTGACCACTGTCACCCTAATTCCCCATGACGTCTCGCCTCACTGTCTTCCAAGGCCACTCTCATCAAAATGCTCCATGATCTGTGTCAGCACAATATTGCATGACACTTGTCATCACAATGCTCCATGATGCCTGTCATCACAATGCTCCATGAATTTGTTATCACAATGCTCCAGGACCAGGTTCATCACAATACTCCATCCCCCTTTTCATCACAGTGCACAATGAAACCTTTCATTACAATGCTCCATGACACTTGTCATCACAATGCTCAATGGCCTTTATCGTCACAATGCTCCCAGGCACTTTTCATCACGATGTTCCATGAAAACTTACATCACTTTGCTCCACGACCATTGTCATCACAATAGTCCATACCCTTGTCAACACAATGCTGCATAATCCCTGTCATCACAATTCTCCTTGACTGCTGTCATCACGATAATCCAGGACAATTTTCATAACAATGATTCATTCCCCCAGTCATCTCAGTGCTCCATGATACCTTTCATCACAATTCCTAGATGATCAATGTCATCACAAGGCCCCATGACACCTGTCATCACAATTTGCTATGACCCTTGTCATCACAATACTCGATGAACCGTGTCATCACAGTGTTCCAGGGCACATGTCATCACAATGATCCATGACGACTTTCATCACAATGCTCCAATACACCTGTCATCACAATGCTCCATGGCCCCTGTTATCATATTGCTCCATGATCACTTTCATCACAATGATCCATGACCAATGTCATCACCATTCCTAATGACGCCTGTCATCTCAATGCTCCATGGCACCTTCATCACAATGCTCCATGAAACCATTCATCACAATGTTCCCTGTCCTTTTCATCACAATGTTCCATGGGCCCTGTCATCACAATGCTCCATGCGCTTGTCATCAAAATGCTCCAGAACTCTTGTCATCATAATGCTCCATGCCAATGTCATCAAAATGCCCCATGACACTTGTCATCACAATGCTCCACGTCATTTGTCATCACAATGCTCCATGACCCTTGTCATAACAATGGTCCATGGCCTTGTCATCACAATGTTCCATGGCCTCTGACATCACTATGCTCTATGGTTTTTCTCATCACAATGCTCTTTGACCCCTGTCATCACAATGCTTGATGACCATTGTCATCACAATGCTCCAAGAACCCTGTCATCACAATGCTCCATGCCGTTGACATCACAATGCTCCATGGCCCTTGTAATTAGAATGCTCCATGCCCTTGTCATCACAATGCTCCAGAACACTTGTGATCATAATACGCCTTTCCTGTGTCATCCCATTGCTCAATGACCCTTGTCATCAAAATAGTCCTTGTCCTTTGTCATCACAGTGCTCCATGATACCTTTAATCAAAATTCTACATGACAACTGTCATCACAATGCAAGATGACCAATGTCATCACAAGGCCCCATGACACGTGTCATCACAATTCGCCTTGGCCCTTGACATCTCAATGCTGTATGAACCGTGTCATCACTAGGTTCCAGGACACTTGTCATCACAATGCTCCATGAACTCTGTTATCTCAATGTTCCATGGCCTTTGTATTCACAATGCTCCATTGTCCTGATAATCGCATTGCTCCATGAACACTTTCATCACAATGCTCCTTGACCACTGTCACCCTAATTCCCCATGACGTCTCGCCTCACTGTCTTCCAAGGCCACTCTCATCAAAATGCTCCATGATCTGTGTCAGCACAATATTGCATGACACTTGTCATCACAATGCTCCATGATGCCTGTCATCACAATGCTCCATGAATTTGTAATCACAATGCTCCAGGACCAGTTTCATCACAATACTCCATCCCCCTTTTCATCACAGTGCACAATGAAACCTTTCATTACAATGCTCCATGACACTTGTCATCACAATGCTCAATGGCCTTTATCGTCACAATTCTCCCAGGCACTTTTCATCACGATGTTCCATGAAAACTTACATCACTTTGCTCCACGACCATTGTCATCACAATAGTCCATACCCTTGTCAACACAATGCTGCATAATCCCTGTCATCACAATTCTCCTTGACTGCTGTCATCACGATAATCCAGGACAATTTTCATAACAATGATTCATTCCCCCAGTCATCTCAGTGCTCCATGATACCTTTCATCACAATTCCTAGATGATCAATGTCATCACAAGGCCCCATGACACCTGTCATCACAATTTGCTATGACCCTTGTCATCACAATACTCGATGAACCGTGTCATCACAGTGTTCCAGGGCACATGTCATCACAATGATCCATGACGACTTTCATCACAATGCTCCAATACACCTGTCATCACAATGCTCCATGGCCCCTGTTATCATATTGCTCCATGATCACTTTCATCACAATGATCCATGACCAATGTCATCACCATTCCTAATGACGCCTGTCATCTCAATGCTCCATGGCACCTTCATCACAATGCTCCATGAACCCATTCATCACAATGTTCCCTGTCCTTTTCATCACAATGTTCCATGGGCCCTGTCATCACAATGCTCCATGCGCTTGTCATCAAAATGCTCCAGAACTCTTGTCATCATAATGCTCCATGCCAATGTCATCAAAATGCCCCATGACACTTGTCATCACAATGCTCCACGTCATTTGTCATCACAATGCTCCATGACCCTTGTCATAACAATGGTCCATGGCCTTGTCATCACAATGTTCCATGGCCTCTGACATCACTATGCTCTATGGTTTTTCTCATCACAATGCTCTTTGATCCCTGTCATCACAATGCTTGATGACCATTGTCATCACAATGCTCCAAGAACCCTGTCATCACAATGCTCCATGCCGTTGACATCACAATGCTCCATGGCCCTTGTAATTAGAATGCTCCATGCCCTTGTCATCACAATGCTCCAGAACACTTGTGATCATAATACGCCTTTCCTGTGTCATCCCATTGCTCAATGACCCTTGTCATCAAAATAGTCCTTGTCCTTTGTCATCACAGTGCTCCATGATACCTTTAATCAAAATTCTACATGACAACTGTCATCACAATGCAAGATGACCAATGTCATCACAAGGCCCCATGACACGTGTCATCACAATTCGCCTTGGCCCTTGACATCTCAATGCTGTATGAACCGTGTCATCACTAGGTTCCAGGACACTTGTCATCACAATGCTCCATGAACTCTGTTATCTCAATGTTCCATGGCCTTTGTATTCACAATGCTCCATTGTCCTGATAATCGCATTGCTTCCATGAACACTTTCATCACAATGCTCCTTGACCACTGTCACCCTAATTCCCCATGACGTCTCGCCTCACTGTCTTCCAAGGCCACTCTCATCAAAATGCTCCATGATCTGTGTCAGCACAATATTGCATGACACTTGTCATCACAATGCTCCATGATGCCTGTCATCACAATGCTCCATGAATTTGTTATCACAATGCTCCAGGACCAGTTTCATCACAATACTCCATCCCCCTTTTCATCACAGTGCACAATGAAACCTTTCATTACAATGCTCCATGACACTTGTCATCACAATGCTCAACGGCCTTTATCGTCACAATGCTCCCAGGCACTTTTCATCACGATGTTCCATGAAAACTTACATCACTTTGCTCCACGACCATTGTCATCACAATAGTCCATACCCTTGTCAACACAATGCTGCATAATCCCTGTCATCACAATTCTCCTTGACTGCTGTCATCACGATAATCCAGGACAATTTTCATAACAATGGTTCATTCCCCCAGTCATCTCAGTGCTCCATGATACCTTTCATCACAATTCCTAGATGATCAATGTCATCACAAGGCCCCATGACACCTGTCATCACAATTCGCTATGACCCTTGTCATCACAATACTCGATGAACCGTGTCATCACAGTGTTCCAGGGCACATGTCATCACAATGATCCATGACGACTTTCATCACAATGCTCCAATACACCTGTCATCACAATGCTCCATGGCCCCTGTTATCATATTGCTCCATGATCACTTTCATCACAATGATCCATGACCAATGTCATCACCATTCCTAATGACGCCTGTCATCTCAATGCTCCATGGCACCTTCATCACAATGCTCCATGAACCCATTCATCACAATGTTCCCTGTCCTTTTCATCACAATGTTCCATGGGCCCTGTCATCACAATGCTCCATGCGCTTGTCATCAAAATGCTCCAGAACTCTTGTCATCATAATGCTCCATGCCAATGTCATCAAAATGCCCCATGACACTTGTCATCACAATGCTCCACGTCATTTGTCATCACAATGCTCCATGACCCTTGTCATAACAATGGTCCATGGCCTTGTCATCACAATGTTCCATGGCCTCTGACATCACTATGCTCTATGGTTTTTCTCATCACAATGCTCTTTGACCCCTGTCATCACAATGCTTGATGACCATTGTCATCACAATGCTCCAAGAACCCTGTCATCACAATGCTCCATGCCGTTGACATCACAATGCTCCATGGCCCTTGTAATTAGAATGCTCCATGCCCTTGTCATCACAATGCTCCAGAACACTTGTGATCATAATACGCCTTTCCTGTGTCATCCCATTGCTCAATGACCCTTGTCATCAAAATAGTCCTTGTCCTTTGTCATCACAGTGCTCCATGATACCTTTAATCAAAATTCTACATGACAACTGTCATCACAATGCAAGATGACCAATGTCATCACAAGGCCCCATGACACGTGTCATCACAATTCGCCTTGGCCCTTGACATCTCAATGCTGTATGAACCGTGTCATCACTAGGTTCCAGGACACTTGTCATCACAATGCTCCATGAACTCTGTTATCTCAATGTTCCATGGCCTTTGTATTCACAATGCTCCATTGTCCTGATAATCGCATTGCTCCATGAACACTTTCATCACAATGCTCCTTGACCACTGTCACCCTAATTCCCCATGACGTCTCGCCTCACTGTCTTCCAAGGCCACTCTCATCAAAATGCTCCATGATCTGTGTCAGCACAATATTGCATGACACTTGTCATCACAATGCTCCATGATGCCTGTCATCACAATGCTCCATGAATTTGTAATCACAATGCTCCAGGACCAGTTTCATCACAATACTCCATCCCCCTTTTCATCACAGTGCACAATGAAACCTTTCATTACAATGCTCCATGACACTTGTCATCACAATGCTCAATGGCCTTTATCGTCACAATTCTCCCAGGCACTTTTCATCACGATGTTCCATGAAAACTTACATCACTTTGCTCCACGACCATTGTCATCACAATAGTCCATACCCTTGTCAACACAATGCTGCATAATCCCTGTCATCACAATTCTCCTTGACTGCTGTCATCACGATAATCCAGGACAATTTTCATAACAATGATTCATTCCCCCAGTCATCTCAGTGCTCCATGATACCTTTCATCACAATTCCTAGATGATCAATGTCATCACAAGGCCCCATGACACCTGTCATCACAATTTGCTATGACCCTTGTCATCACAATACTCGATGAACCGTGTCATCACAGTGTTCCAGGGCACATGTCATCACAATGATCCATGACGACTTTCATCACAATGCTCCAATACACCTGTCATCACAATGCTCCATGGCCCCTGTTATCATATTGCTCCATGATCACTTTCATCACAATGATCCATGACCAATGTCATCACCATTCCTAATGACGCCTGTCATCTCAATGCTCCATGGCACCTTCATCACAATGCTCCATGAACCCATTCATCACAATGTTCCCTGTCCTTTTCATCACAATGTTCCATGGGCCCTGTCATCACAATGCTCCATGCGCTTGTCATCAAAATGCTCCAGAACTCTTGTCATCATAATGCTCCATGCCAATGTCATCAAAATGCCCCATGACACTTGTCATCACAATGCTCCACGTCATTTGTCATCACAATGCTCCATGACCCTTGTCATAACAATGGTCCATGGCCTTGTCATCACAATGTTCCATGGCCTCTGACATCACTATGCTCTATGGTTTTTCTCATCACAATGCTCTTTGATCCCTGTCATCACAATGCTTGATGACCATTGTCATCACAATGCTCCAAGAACCCTGTCATCACAATGCTCCATGCCGTTGACATCACAATGCTCCATGGCCCTTGTAATTAGAATGCTCCATGCCCTTGTCATCACAATGCTCCAGAACACTTGTGATCATAATACGCCTTTCCTGTGTCATCCCATTGCTCAATGACCCTTGTCATCAAAATAGTCCTTGTCCTTTGTCATCACAGTGCTCCATGATACCTTTAATCAAAATTCTACATGACAACTGTCATCACAATGCAAGATGACCAATGTCATCACAAGGCCCCATGACACGTGTCATCACAATTCGCCTTGGCCCTTGACATCTCAATGCTGTATGAACCGTGTCATCACTAGGTTCCAGGACACTTGTCATCACAATGCTCCATGAACTCTGTTATCTCAATGTTCCATGGCCTTTGTATTCACAATGCTCCATTGTCCTGATAATCGCATTGCTTCCATGAACACTTTCATCACAATGCTCCTTGACCACTGTCACCCTAATTCCCCATGACGTCTCGCCTCACTGTCTTCCAAGGCCACTCTCATCAAAATGCTCCATGATCTGTGTCAGCACAATATTGCATGACACTTGTCATCACAATGCTCCATGATGCCTGTCATCACAATGCTCCATGAATTTGTTATCACAATGCTCCAGGACCAGTTTCATCACAATACTCCATCCCCCTTTTCATCACAGTGCACAATGAAACCTTTCATTACAATGCTCCATGACACTTGTCATCACAATGCTCAACGGCCTTTATCGTCACAATGCTCCCAGGCACTTTTCATCACGATGTTCCATGAAAACTTACATCACTTTGCTCCACGACCATTGTCATCACAATAGTCCATACCCTTGTCAACACAATGCTGCATAATCCCTGTCATCACAATTCTCCTTGACTGCTGTCATCACGATAATCCAGGACAATTTTCATAACAATGGTTCATTCCCCCAGTCATCTCAGTGCTCCATGATACCTTTCATCACAATTCCTAGATGATCAATGTCATCACAAGGCCCCATGACACCTGTCATCACAATTCGCTATGACCCTTGTCATCACAATACTCGATGAACCGTGTCATCACAGTGTTCCAGGGCACATGTCATCACAATGATCCATGACGACTTTCATCACAATGCTCCAATACACCTGTCATCACAATGCTCCATGGCCCCTGTTATCATATTGCTCCATGATCACTTTCATCACAATGATCCATGACCAATGTCATCACCATTCCTAATGACGCCTGTCATCTCAATGCTCCATGGCACCTTCATCACAATGCTCCATGAACCCATTCATCACAATGTTCCCTGTCCTTTTCATCACAATGTTCCATGGGCCCTGTCATCACAATGCTCCATGCGCTTGTCATCAAAATGCTCCAGAACTCTTGTCATCATAATGCTCCATGCCAGTCTCATCAAAATGCCCCATGACACTTGTCATCACAATGCTCCACGTCATTTGTCATCACAATGCTCCATGACCCTTGTCATAACAATGGTCCATGGCCTTGTCATCACAATGTTCCATGGCCTCTGACATCACTATGCTCTATGGTTTTTCTCATCACAATGCTCTTTGACCCCTGTCACCACAATGCTTGATGACCATTGTCATCACAATGCTCCAAGAACCCTGTCATCACAATGCTCCATGCCGTTGACATCACAATGCTCCATGGCCCTTGTAATTAGAATGCTCCATGCCCTTGTCATCACAATGCTCCAGAACACTTGTGATCATAATACGCCTTTCCTGTGTCATCCCATTGCTCAATGACCCTTGTCATCAAAATATTCCTTGTCCTTTGTCATCACAGTGCTCCATGATACCTTTAATCAAAATTCTACATGACAACTGTCATCACAATGCAAGATGACCAATGTCATCACAAGGCCCCATGACACGTGTCATCACAATTCGCCTTGGCCCTTGACATCTCAATGCTGTATGAACCGTGTCATCACTAGGTTCCAGGACACTTGTCATCACAATGCTCCATGAACTCTGTTATCTCAATGTTCCATGGCCTTTGTATTCACAATGCTCCATTGTCCTGATAATCGCATTGCTCCATGAACACTTTCATCACAATGCTCCTTGACCACTGTCACCCTAATTCCCCATGACGTCTCGCCTCACTGTCTTCCAAGGCCACTCTCATCAAAATGCTCCATGATCTGTGTCAGCACAATATTGCATGACACTTGTCATCACAATGCTCCATGATGCCTGTCATCACAATGCTCCATGAATTTGTAATCACAATGCTCCAGGACCAGGTTCATCACAATACTCCATCCCCCTTTTCATCACAGTGCACAATGAAACCTTTCATTACAATGCTCCATGACACTTGTCATCACAATGCTCAATGGCCTTTATCGTCACAATGCTCCCAGGCACTTTTCATCACGATGTTCCATGAAAACTTACATCACTTTGCTCCACGACCATTGTCATCACAATAGTCCATACCCTTGTCAACACAATGCTGCATAATCCCTGTCATCACAATTCTCCTTGACTGCTGTCATCACGATAATCCAGGACAATTTTCATAACAATGATTCATTCCCCCAGTCATCTCAGTGCTCCATGATACCTTTCATCACAATTCCTAGATGATCAATGTCATCACAAGGCCCCATGACACCTGTCATCACAATTTGCTATGACCCTTGTCATCACAATACTCGATGAACCGTGTCATCACAGTGTTCCAGGGCACATGTCATCACAATGATCCATGACGACTTTCATCACAATGCTCCAATACACCTGTCATCACAATGCTCCATGGCCCCTGTTATCATATTGCTCCATGATCACTTTCATCACAATGATCCATGACCAATGTCATCACCATTCCTAATGACGCCTGTCATCTCAATGCTCCATGGCACCTTCATCACAATGCTCCATGAACCCATTCATCACAATGTTCCCTGTCCTTTTCATCACAATGTTCCATGGGCCCTGTCATCACAATGCTCCATGCGCTTGTCATCAAAATGCTCCAGAACTCTTGTCATCATAATGCTCCATGCCAATGTCATCAAAATGCCCCATGACACTTGTCATCACAATGCTCCACGTCATTTGTCATCACAATGCTCCATGACCCTTGTCATAACAATGGTCCATGGCCTTGTCATCACAATGTTCCATGGCCTCTGACATCACTATGCTCTATGGTTTTTCTCATCACAATGCTCTTTGATCCCTGTCATCACAATGCTTGATGACCATTGTCATCACAATGCTCCAAGAACCCTGTCATCACAATGCTCCATGCCGTTGACATCACAATGCTCCATGGCCCTTGTAATTAGAATGCTCCATGCCCTTGTCATCACAATGCTCCAGAACACTTGTGATCATAATACGCCTTTCCTGTGTCATCCCATTGCTCAATGACCCTTGTCATCAAAATAGTCCTTGTCCTTTGTCATCACAGTGCTCCATGATACCTTTAATCAAAATTCTACATGACAACTGTCATCACAATGCAAGATGACCAATGTCATCACAAGGCCCCATGACACGTGTCATCACAATTCGCCTTGGCCCTTGACATCTCAATGCTGTATGAACCGTGTCATCACTAGGTTCCAGGACACTTGTCATCACAATGCTCCATGAACTCTGTTATCTCAATGTTCCATGGCCTTTGTATTCACAATGCTCCATTGTCCTGATAATCGCATTGCTTCCATGAACACTTTCATCACAATGCTCCTTGACCACTGTCACCCTAATTCCCCATGACGTCTCGCCTCACTGTCTTCCAAGGCCACTCTCATCAAAATGCTCCATGATCTGTGTCAGCACAATATTGCATGACACTTGTCATCACAATGCTCCATGATGCCTGTCATCACAATGCTCCATGAATTTGTTATCACAATGCTCCAGGACCAGTTTCATCACAATACTCCATCCCCCTTTTCATCACAGTGCACAATGAAACCTTTCATTACAATGCTCCATGACACTTGTCATCACAATGCTCAACGGCCTTTATCGTCACAATGCTCCCAGGCACTTTTCATCACGATGTTCCATGAAAACTTACATCACTTTGCTCCACGACCATTGTCATCACAATAGTCCATACCCTTGTCAACACAATGCTGCATAATCCCTGTCATCACAATTCTCCTTGACTGCTGTCATCACGATAATCCAGGACAATTTTCATAACAATGGTTCATTCCCCCAGTCATCTCAGTGCTCCATGATACCTTTCATCACAATTCCTAGATGATCAATGTCATCACAAGGCCCCATGACACCTGTCATCACAATTCGCTATGACCCTTGTCATCACAATACTCGATGAACCGTGTCATCACAGTGTTCCAGGGCACATGTCATCACAATGATCCATGACGACTTTCATCACAATGCTCCAATACACCTGTCATCACAATGCTCCATGGCCCCTGTTATCATATTGCTCCATGATCACTTTCATCACAATGATCCATGACCAATGTCATCACCATTCCTAATGACGCCTGTCATCTCAATGCTCCATGGCACCTTCATCACAATGCTCCATGAACCCATTCATCACAATGTTCCCTGTCCTTTTCATCACAATGTTCCATGGGCCCTGTCATCACAATGCTCCATGCGCTTGTCATCAAAATGCTCCAGAACTCTTGTCATCATAATGCTCCATGCCAGTCTCATCAAAATGCCCCATGACACTTGTCATCACAATGCTCCACGTCATTTGTCATCACAATGCTCCATGACCCTTGTCATAACAATGGTCCATGGCCTTGTCATCACAATGTTCCATGGCCTCTGACATCACTATGCTCTATGGTTTTTCTCATCACAATGCTCTTTGACCCCTGTCACCACAATGCTTGATGACCATTGTCATCACAATGCTCCAAGAACCCTGTCATCACAATGCTCCATGCCGTTGACATCACAATGCTCCATGGCCCTTGTAATTAGAATGCTCCATGCCCTTGTCATCACAATGCTCCAGAACACTTGTGATCATAATACGCCTTTCCTGTGTCATCCCATTGCTCAATGACCCTTGTCATCAAAATATTCCTTGTCCTTTGTCATCACAGTGCTCCATGATACCTTTAATCAAAATTCTACATGACAACTGTCATCACAATGCAAGATGACCAATGTCATCACAAGGCCCCATGACACGTGTCATCACAATTCGCCTTGGCCCTTGACATCTCAATGCTGTATGAACCGTGTCATCACTAGGTTCCAGGACACTTGTCATCACAATGCTCCATGAACTCTGTTATCTCAATGTTCCATGGCCTTTGTATTCACAATGCTCCATTGTCCTGATAATCGCATTGCTCCATGAACACTTTCATCACAATGCTCCTTGACCACTGTCACCCTAATTCCCCATGACGTCTCGCCTCACTGTCTTCCAAGGCCACTCTCATCAAAATGCTCCATGATCTGTGTCAGCACAATATTGCATGACACTTGTCATCACAATGCTCCATGATGCCTGTCATCACAATGCTCCATGAATTTGTTATCACAATGCTCCAGGACCAGGTTCATCACAATACTCCATCCCCCTTTTCATCACAGTGCACAATGAAACCTTTCATTACAATGCTCCATGACACTTGTCATCACAATGCTCAATGGCCTTTATCGTCACAATGCTCCCAGGCACTTTTCATCACGATGTTCCATGAAAACTTACATCACTTTGCTCCACGACCATTGTCATCACAATAGTCCATACCCTTGTCAACACCATGCTGCATAATCCCTGTCATCACAATTCTCCTTGACTGCTGTCATCACGATAATCCAGGACAATTTTCATAACAATGGTTCATTCCCCCAGTCATCTCAGTGCTCCATGATACCTTTCATCACAATTCCTAGATGATCAATATCATCACAAGGCCCCATGACACCTGTCATCACAATTTTCTATGACCCTTGTCATCACAATACTCGATGAACCGTGTCATCACAGTGTTCCAGGGCACATGTCATCACAATGATCCATGACGACTTTCATCACAATGCTCCAATACACCTGTCATCACAATGCTCCATGGCCCCTGTTATCATATTGCTCCATGATCACTTTCATCACAATGATCCATGACCAATGTCATCACCATTCCTAATGACGCCTGTCATCTCAATGCTCCATGGCACCTTCATCACAATGCTCCATGAACCCATTCATCACAATGTTCCCTGTCCTTTTCATCACAATGTTCCATGGGCCCTGTCATCACAATGCTCCATGCGCTTGTCATCAAAATGCTCCAGAACTCTTGTCATCATAATGCTCCATGCCAATGTCATCAAAATGCCCCATGACACTTGTCATCACAATGCTCCACGTCATTTGTCATCACAATGCTCCATGACCCTTGTCATAACAATGGTCCATGGCCTTGTCATCACAATGTTCCATGGCCTCTGACATCACTATGCTCTATGGTTTTTCTCATCACAATGCTCTTTGACCCCTGTCATCACAATGCTTGATGACCATTGTCATCACAATGCTCCAAGAACCCTGTCATCACAATGCTCCATGCCGTTGACATCACAATGCTCCATGGCCCTTGTAATTAGAATGCTCCATGCCCTTGTCATCACAATGCTCCAGAACACTTGTGATCATAATACGCCTTTCCTGTGTCATCCCATTGCTCAATGACCCTTGTCATCAAAATATTCCTTGTCCTTTGTCATCACAGTGCTCCATGATACCTTTAATCAAAATTCTACATGACAACTGTCATCACAATGCAAGATGACCAATGTCATCACAAGGCCCCATGACACGTGTCATCACAATTCGCCTTGGCCCTTGACATCTCAATGCTGTATGAACCGTGTCATCACTAGGTTCCAGGACACTTGTCATCACAATGCTCCATGAACTCTGTTATCTCAATGTTCCATGGCCTTTGTATTCACAATGCTCCATTGTCCTGATAATCGCATTGCTCCATGAACACTTTCATCACAATGCTCCTTGACCACTGTCACCCTAATTCCCCATGACGTCTCGCCTCACTGTCTTCCAAGGCCACTCTCATCAAAATGCTCCATGATCTGTGTCAGCACAATATTGCATGACACTTGTCATCACAATGCTCCATGATGCCTGTCATCACAATGCTCCATGAATTTGTAATCACAATGCTCCAGGACCAGTTTCATCACAATACTCCATCCCCCTTTTCATCACAGTGCACAATGAAACCTTTCATTACAATGCTCCATGACACTTGTCATCACAATGCTCAATGGCCTTTATCGTCACAATGCTCCCAGGCACTTTTCATCACGATGTTCCATGAAAACTTACATCACTTTGCTCCACGACCATTGTCATCACAATAGTCCATACCCTTGTCAACACAATGCTGCATAATCCCTGTCATCACAATTCTCCTTGACTGCTGTCATCACGATAATCCAGGACAATTTTCATAACAATGGTTCATTCCCCCAGTCATCTCAGTGCTCCATGATACCTTTCATCACAATTCCTAGATGATCAATGTCATCACAAGGCCCCATGACACCTGTCATCACAATTTGCTATGACCCTTGTCATCACAATACTCGATGAACCGTGTCATCACAGTGTTCCAGGGCACATGTCATCACAATGATCCATGACGACTTTCATCACAATGCTCCAATACACCTGTCATCACAATGCTCCATGGCCCCTGTTATCATATTGCTCCATGATCACTTTCATCACAATGATCCATGACCAATGTCATCACCATTCCTAATGACGCCTGTCATCTCAATGCTCCATGGCACCTTCATCACAATGCTCCATGAACCCATTCATCACAATGTTCCCTGTCCTTTTCATCACAATGTTCCATGGGCCCTGTCATCACAATGCTCCATGCGCTTGTCATCAAAATGCTCCAGAACTCTTGTCATCATAATGCTCCAT